>NC_090055.1:18784341-18994341 GCF_038355195.1 Osmerus mordax
GGAGGAGGGGACGTGGGACGTGGGGGTGGGGGGGGGGGGGGTAATTACCGCTGCGTGCTCTGTTTACTTCACAGCTGATCCCCTGATAGTGTAAATCTCAAACAAGCCAGATCACAGGGGGGGGGGGGGGGCCTGGGGGGGGGGGCACAGCCATCTGAGCTTCACGCTGAGACTGAAACATTTATAGTTTAATGGAGGTGCGTCACGTAACGAAGAAGCCATCTCTGTCTCCCTCGCTGTCGTTCAATAACGAAAAGTTTGGCGGCGAGCAGGCGTGCGTCTCCCCTGAATCATCATCATCATCACCATCATCATCAGCAGAAGCAGCATCATCATCATCATCAGCAGCAGCATCATCATCATCATCATCATCATCAGCAGCAGCAGCAGCATCAGCATCATCATCAGCATCAGCATCATCATCAGCAGCATCATCATCAGCATCATCATCATCATCAGCAGCAGCAGCATCATCATCATCATCAGCATCAGCATCATCAGCAGCATCAGCATCATCAGCATCATCATCATCAGCAGCAGCAGCATCATCAGCAGCAGCAGCAGCAGCATCAATCATCAGCAGCAGCAGCATCATCATCATCATCAGCAGCAGCAGCATCATCAGCAGCAGCAGCATCATCATCATCATCATCATTATCATCAGCATCATCATCAGCAGCAGCATCATCATCATCAGCAGCAGCTCATCATCATCATCCTTCAGCATCATCATCATCACCACCATCATCATCATCATCATCACCATCATCATCATCATCTTCAGCATCATCATCAATCACCACCATCATCATCATCATCATCATCACCACATCATCATCATCATCATCATCAGCAGCAGCTGAGTGTTCGTTGATGGTTTTGAGCGCTCGGAAGCAGACGTCAGCTCCTCTTCATCTGCACCCTTGTGGTCGTGTGATGTCTTGTGACATAATTAGACCCCGCGCAGGCTCGACTTCCTTGCGGTTGCTGGATGGTAACCATGGTCACCCACCCCCTCACCCTTCCTTCCTGCTCTGTGTGTTTTTTGACCTTTTTTCTCTCTCTCTCTCTCTCTCTCTCTCTCTCTCTCTCTCTCTCTCTCTCTCTCTCTCTCTCTCTCTCTCTCTCTCTCTCTCTCTCTCTCTCTCACTTCCTCAGAGTCGGACGGCCACTTCGACCCGGACTCGGTGCGCGACACCCTGCGTGAGCCCCTGCCCCCCAAGCAGCCCGTCATGCCCCCCAAGTGGCTGGTGAGCTCCGCCCCCGACCAGGGAGGCACCTCGCCCAACCACCTAACGCCCACCTACCCCTCCTCCTCCGCCGTGGCCAAGCCGGCGCGGGCAGCCTCCTCGGCCGGCGCCAGCCCCCAGTCCTCGGCCGTCGTGTCCCTGGCGGCCAGCCCCGCCCCCCACCACGCCAAGCAGCCGCCCCTCCCCCCTCCCAAGCCGGCCAACAGGAGCGCGGGCGGCGGCGGCCATGTTGGGTGAGTAGCGGGAGCGGCTGCTCCTATTGGATGCCTACTTAGTCTGTGGGTGTCGGGGGTGGGGGGGGGGGGGGGGGGGGGGGGACAGACCGGTTGTGAGCATGTGCAGTTCACCCGCACTGTCAGCATCACTCACACCCTCACGCAGTCACACACTTACACACACTAACACACTCACATAGTCACACACACACTCACACCCTCACACCCTCACTGCCAGGCTTCTTGGGTTCCCATCACTTGGGACACTAATCTGGCACAGGAAATGCTATGTTCACATGTGTGTGTGCTCGCTGCTCAGCGCCCACGTCTAAGGCTCTTTCCGCGTACTACATGGGTGCTTCTGGAAAAGAACAACATGTATCATATCCCCCCCCACACAGAGGAACTATCTCTCACTTCTGTCTGGGACCTGCTTTCTCTCTGTCTCTCTTTTCCTCTCTCTCTCTTTCCTTCTCTGTCTCGCTCTCTCTGTCCTCTTTGTCTCTCTCCCTCTCTCCGTCCGTTCTGTCTCTCTCTCTCTTTCTGTCTCTCTCCATCTCTCTGTCTCTCTCTCTTCCTGTTTATGACGTTTATCCTACAGCTCTCTCCGTCTCTCTCTGTCTGTCTCTCTCTCTTCCATCTCTCTGCCTGTCTCTCTCTCTCCTCCTGATAATTGATGTTATCTCCAGCTCGTGCAGCTGTTCCCCCAGCTGATTGCTTAATAAGACAGGACTATTTTAGAAGCAGCTTCTCTCCTCCGCGCCGCTCTCCCAGGAGCTCTCCTCTGTGGCGGCGTGTTTGCTGCTCGGGCGCGCGCCGCTGCCACGACGCCAGTGGTCGCGGTCGAGGCGGTTGTTGTTGTTGTTCTGGAGGCTTCTCTCCCCGGGGGTGTTGGGTTTATTCCCCTGGCAGTGCCGCCTGCTGTCAGCCAGCCCTCGTTAGTGCCTGTGATAGGCTGTTAACTTTTGGGGCGCGTTTTTAATGCGCCTCTTTCTAACCTGCGTGCCTGTGTAGCACGGTGGGCAGGAGGGTGGTGCCTTGGCTTGTCACTGATGCCCTACTATGACTTGATGTGGTATTGAAGCCACTGTGTCGGGAAATTCAAGGATTCTTTCACAGATAATTGAAACCATTGAAATGTTTTGGTATGAAAGAAAATCATGTATTCCGGTCCTGAAATTCTTCGACCATGTAGACCGAAGCTAGTGTCTTATAAGACGTGGACACAGCTGGAAGGAATACCTAGGCTGGCACTACAAGTCCCGTAAGGTACTACAAGTCCCATAAGGCACTGCAAGTCCCATTAAACTGTGTTGAGCACCTGACGGCTTCCCCTCCCCCCCCCCCCCCCAAGCCTCCACCCTCCAGGGGGCAGACAGCAGCCAGCTGCCCCTCTACTGGTCCTGCTGGAAGAGAGAGGGCGACTATGACGTCTACCTGTCCCTGCCAGTCTACCTGTGCCGGCGGCCCGGAGGCCTGCGCTCAGGTAACACGACGCCCCGCTGGCCACGCCCTGGCCCTGGGAGCCTGCCTGTGGAATGCCCCCCCTCGCCGCCCCCCGTCCCCCCTCCCTCCCCCCTCCGTTCCGGGAGTTTTGGCCCCGCCCTGAAGCAGTGCTGGAGCGGGGGTCTTGCTGTGTGTCCGGCTGTCCACCGGAGGGGTCCTTCATCCACAGGCTGCATGCCCACAACGAGCACCATAGGCTTTATATGAGAGTGTGTGTGTGTGTGTGTGTGTGTGTGTGTGTGCATGCGTACACATGCATGTGTGTGTGGCTGGGTGTACAGACACGTGTGTGTGTGTGAATATGTAAACATGAGTGTACGCGGTGTGTGTGTGCATGTCCAGCTGTACACTGTAATAGTGTACTAGCACCTTGTGGCATGAGGATGACTGAGAGTCTGCCAGGATGGGTTGGCTTGGCTGGCCCATGCAGACTAATCCACACAACATCTGCTCTGGTGGGGGGGGGCTTGACTCTGTTTGGAGAGGAAGTCATAATCCAATTCAATCCAGTCTATTGCACGCTTCAAGCCAGGCGGTCAGTCGGTCAGCAGCAGAAGCTATGACACAGCCGCGCCCCCTGCTCCCCCCCCCCCCCCCACCATGCTTCTCTGTCTTTACTTGTCACGTCAGACACCCTCCCCTCCCACCCACCCCCGCCCCCCATCCAGCTAACGGATCTGGGAGTGTGCATGCAGTCACAAAGAGATTCCATCCTGTCATCAGCTGGTCGCAGACACCAGACACGTTCTAGAACACTCTGCACCCGGCGCTGAGATGCTGTGCTGACATGCTTCTGGCTACTGGTGTGTGTGTGTGTGTGAGAGAGAGACAGAGAGAGAGAGAGTGAGAGAGAGGGGCTGCCTATGCAGAGCATACTTGCGTGCCAGGGGCACTGGTCTGTTATGCGATGCCTGGTAGGCTATGCATTCATATGGGCCCAGTCACGTGACCTGGGTTTGTGTATTTATGCATTCATATGGCCCGGTCACATGACCTGGGATTGTGTATGTATGCATTCATGTGAACTCGGTCAAGTGATCTGGGATTGAATGTATCTGGTCATGTGTACACACTCATGTCCTATGGGCTTGTACGGTATAGTGGGTAGCTATTAAAGGCATGCCACTCTTTCCTGTTCTACAGCTGAAACCTGGCTGAATCTAGATTTGACCGAACAAACCTAGATTTGACCGCTCCAGCCGTGTTCAGCTGTACATTACGCTAACATTACAGTCGCTCACAGACATATTCGTGTGTTTGTGTTGGTCTGTGTGGTAGTTGACTAATATGATCTTCTCCTCCACAGCAGAACTGTCGCAGACCGGTGGGGCCGCTAGCCTGGTTCCCTTCAAACCCTCCCCTCCAATGCCCCCTAAGAGAACCACGCCCGTCACCAAGCGCATCACCGAGGACACCAGCGGCGCCCCCCAGCCGGCGTCCCCCTCCTCCCTGCGGTCTCCCGAGGACCACAGCCGCCCCCTGCTGGGCTTCCAGCTGCCCCCGCCCCCTCCGTCCCCGCCCCTGCCCACCCACATCCCCCCGTCCCCCCCCCCGCCAGCACCTCCACACCCACCACCTCATCCACCAGCACTCCTACCCCCACCCTCTCCCCCAGCCCATGCTCTTTGACCCCCCCAGCCCCACCAACGAGCCCCACCAGCGGCCCGCGCCCATCCCCCTCCACATCATGATCCAGAGGGCCCTGTCCAGCCCCGGCCCGGCCCAGCCCCACCCAGACGGGGCCCAGCGCGCTCACACCCTGCTCTTTGACACTCCGCCTGAGTACCAGGGAGACCGGGGCCGGCCATTGGCTGTGAGCATCCAGCCCCTCAAACTGTGAGTCCTGCCGCTGGGAAACGCTTCCAACATGTATGCAGTGAGGTCGAGGCTAGCTAGACTAATCGTACGGATTTGACACTGTGATGAAGGAAAGTTGATCTCTTCAGGAATGTTTTGGCTGTTCTGTAGGGTTCTGGGTTTTTACGGGCTAAGTAATCGGCAGATTGGAGAGAGAGTTTAACATAAAAATGGCTAATTCTGACACACAGCGGAACTAGCAAAGCTTCTCTGAGGCATGAAGGTCAGAAGGGAGGTGTTTATGGTGAATAGAGAAAAGCAAGATAACACACAACCAGTAAAGGTTCATTATTAGGCAGGCGGTTACCACATCATTCACCGTCATCAGAACATAGTGGGTCTCAGCAGGAACACAATGCGTGGCTAACAAGACAGAACACATGACTAGATAACAAAGCAAGATTTGCTGATTGTGATGACCATAAGCACGTCACAAGCAAGTTGACCCTGCAGGATCTGCAGGGGTATCCCAGATACTCCCTCCATGTTTCCCCTGACCTCCCTCCATCCCGCCCGCCCTCCCTCTCTCCCTCAGGGCCGAGGACGACTACTCGGAGGAGGATGACGAGGAGGATGACGAGTACGAAGGGGAGATCCCCCAGCCGGAGCTAGAGCCGCGCAGCCGCAGGTGCATTGTGGGAGAGCCCAACATCAGCGTGATCCCGGAGGGACCCAACAGCAGCGAGGAGGAGGAGGAGGAGGAGGAGGATGAGGAGGAGGAGGAGGAAGAGCGGGACATGCACGGGGAGGACAGTGACTCGGATGGGCCGGTGCTCTATAAAGATGAGGAGGAGGATGATGAGGATGAAGAGGACGAGCCGCCTCCTAGTAAGTCGTGTTCAGTGAGAGGGCATCTGGAAGTGAACAGGGTGTGTGTTAGTGTGTGTTCTACACCTGTACCCTGACCCTGTGTGTGGTCTGTACTCCACCTGACCCTGTGTGTGGTCTGTACTCCACCTGACCCTGTGTGTGGTCTGTACTCCACCTGACCCTGTGTGTGGTCTGTACTACACCTGATCCTGTGTGTGGTCTGTACTACACCTGACCCTGTGTGTGGTCTGTACTACACCTGACCCTGTGTGTGGTCTGTACTCCACCTGACCCTGTGTGTGGTCTGTACTCCACCTGACCCTGTGTGTGGTCTGTACTCCACCTGACCCTGTGTGTGGTCTGTACTACACCTGACCCTGTGTGTGGTCTGTACAACACCTGACCCTGTGTGTGGTCTGTACTCCACCTGACCCTGTGTGTGGTCTGTACTACACCTGACCCTGTGTGTGGTCTGTACTCCACCTGACCCTGTGTGTGGTCTGTACTACACCTGACCCTGTGTGTGGTCTGTACTACACCTGACCCTGTGTGTGGTCTGTACTACACCTGACCCTGTGTGTGGTCTGTGTTCAGGTGCGCTGGCCAGCAGAGTGAAGAGGAAGGACACCCTGGCCCTGAAGCTGAGCAGCCGGCCCTGCGCCCCAGAGAGGCAGCTCCAGGAGAGGCGGACGCGCTCCGATCTCCCCCCAGGGCAGACCGGTCTGACCTGGCAGAGCAGGGAGCAGTGGGAGGCCATCCGGACTCAGATCGGCTCGGCGCTGACCAGGTGTGGGACATACAGATGGAAGCTGACACGCGTGTGGTCGTATTATGTCCGTGTTGGGGAAGAAGGGAATGGAGGAAGACTTTTGGAGCTGGTCCTTCATTCCTGGGGAGGGAGGTGGAGATGAGGATGATGAGGATGATGTGGTGAGGATGAGGAGGATGATGTGAGGATGAGGATGTGGTGAGGATGATGTGGTGAGGATGATGAGGATGATGTGGTGAGGATGAGGAGGATGATGTGAGGATGAGGATGTGGTGAGGATGATGTGGTGAGGATGATGAGGATGATGTGAGGATGAGGATGTGGTGAGGATGATGAGGATGATGTGAGGATGAGGATGATGTGATGAGGATGATGATGTGAGGATGATGATGTGGTGAGGATGAGGATGATCATAATAATCCATGTCTTATCCTCCAGGCGACTCAGCCAGCGACCCACAGCTGAGGAGCTGGAGCAGAGGAACATCCTTCAACGTAAGCCCTCCCACCCTCCCTCCCACCCTCCCTCCCTCCGTTCCTTCCTCCTTTCCTTCCTCCCTTCTTCTACTCAACTCTACCCTGCTGTACTTCCCTCTGTCTAGGTTTTACCTAACCCTTTCTAAACCTCTGTTGGTCTTCTCCTCTCACTCAGAGGATTATTGTTATTTATATAAATTAGGCCAAATTCCACCAGCCTCAGGCCACTTCTTAACAACCTGGATTATAAAAAGATTAAGGACAGCAGTGATGTACTCTTTAATTTCCAACAATTAATAGTGAGACTGTTTGCGTTTTTCTAGCCAAGAATCCGGCAGACAGACAGGCAGAGGTCCGAGAGATCAAGAGGAGACTCACCAGAAAGGTACACACACACACACACACACATTTATACACACACACACACACACACACATTTATACACACACACACACATTTATACACGCACACACACTTATAAACACAGACACACTTGTATATACTCATATTCACACTCATGCACACACACACAAGCACACTCTGGATGATGTAACCCTTATGTGTCCTTCACATCCTAGTTGAGTCAGAGGCCCACGGTAGCTGAGCTACAAGCTAGAAAGATCCTCCGTTTCCATGAGTACGTGGAGGTCACGAACGCTCACGACTACGATCGCCGTGCCGACAAACCTTGGACCAAGCTCACGCCTGCCGATAAGGTAACCTATCACCATGGCGACCGTCTTCATTTTGTCGTGAATACAACTGGGCCTTCTTGGAAATGTGCGTTCTTTGTCTGGAAGACACTGCGGTCAGTCTCTTCCAGTTCTGCCCGTTTCATAGACCCTGTTTCGCCTGTTTTCTGCAGGCTGCCATCCGGAAGGAGCTGAATGAGTTCAAGAGCTCTGAAATGGAAGTCCACGAAGACAGTAGGATATATACAAGGTGATCCCTATTAATAGCACAGTGAATAAGGCTGTTTGAATGACCTTCACATGGCGTGAGCACTTAACCATACTGTGTACGCCAGCCTACATAAGACAGACATTGTGTTTACGGTCCTTTACTTTAGTCACCATTAACAAAACGTTAAACATTTGAATCGGTTTAACATTTTGGTTTGTTTTGGGTGTTTTTATTTTTATTTTTTAGGTTTCATCGGCCTTAGTGTCTACGCTCCACACTGGCAAGAGAAGCACTTAAATCGCCGGCTGGCAGAGTCTCCTCTGAGACTCAGGCCCCTGGAGGAGAACCTGGGTCTTGGTGCTCCAGAAACAGACTGCCTTTTCATCTCTGTGAATGTACTGTCCAGATAATCAGGGACGAGCCTGGGACTGACTCCATACAGGAGGACCCCTCCTCCCTCACCCTCTCACACCTGGCTGGCCTGTGGGCTGAGGAACACATGCAGTACTCCTCCCCGACAGCAGGGGGATCCACATGCTAACCGAGTGGAGCGCTGGCGGAGGACCTGAACTTGGAGGGCTGATGTTTGTGGTATCCCTCAGGGACTTGGTTCCATTTGTAGCTCTGGCCGACTCATTCTATGTTGCCTTCTTCTTCCATGCTTCTACTCTGTATGGCACAGCTAGCCCTTGTTATAACATAACAGTAATAATAACAGTTATAATGATGGTGGTGACAATAATAAACACAGTAATAATAGATGTTAGACTCTAAAAACTGCAGAGAGCGGAAGGATAAGAAGACTTAGAGCAGGAGTCAACGTTTCCGGGACTGGATTTGCTCTGGGATATTTGTGTATTTGTGTACTTGTGTATAGATTTATGTAATTTCTTAGAATGAAACTTGGAGAGGTCTAATAACAAAATACTCTGTAATGCACAAAACATTTTTATATTGTAATTATGATCACAGCAAAAGTGATTGCTCTTGATTTGCCTTGCCTGTATTTATGGTTGTAATGTGGGGTGATAATTTGAGCTTCAATTAGTCATAAGAAAGGTCAACAAGGAGATAGTTGCCCTGGTTGGTAAGCAGTTTTCCATACCTAACATAGAAAGCTGGTATTTCATATCAATGATTTCTGCAATTCGCTGCATGAACCAACACTCAGATTCCAGTGCAATTGAAGCAGAACCTTTTTATTTACTTTTTTTTATTCTTCTTTTCTACTTCCCTTTATAGGTCAAACCATGCAACGAGTAGCAGTTTTAAATGATAGGTTTATGGTTGTTGGCATCATAACTAGGAGTTCTATGTCGCAAAAGTTGCAGAAAGTCTCAGTGCAGTGGCAGTAGATCATGCCATTATGAAATATAAAAATAAAATAAAAACACCATTTAGTGATTTTACGGTTGACAGGGAGCCATTTCGGCAACAACATTTTTAACGGCAGGAGTGTTTTATCATGCGTTGTTTTCAGGCCAGTAGATTACAGGGTTCTATGATGTACAGATTCATTTAGATTTAACTGACTGTTGTGAATATCGCGTCTTCCTATAATTTGAAAATACATTTTAAATATAATAAAAGTATTATAGGTTGCTATTTTTTTAAGCACAAAATATCCGTGTATGGTTGAACACTACAAGAATGGGAATACTAAAGTGCGCCTTTTCTGTATTAGTTAGTTTTGTTTTTTTAATTCAATGTGGAGTTTTAGAAACTGACTTATCTTATCTTTTCATGCAAATAGCCACCCCCGGATCTAATTAAAAAACCTTACACATTCTTGTTCAAAGTCTTCTTCAGAGAACTGTGAATAAAAGTTACTTCAAATACGACGATGATCTCATCCACTTTTTTACAAGTCCCCTGTGATATTGGTTGTAAATAAGACTAAACAAATTACATTTGATTTTTAATTCAACCGACTAATGGCATCTGTTGTGACCTCCAGTCTAAGCCTGCGCTGACATCTGCTGGTGGAATTAGTAGGTAAACATGAACAAGCAATTCGTGACGAATAAATGGAGGAAAAATCATAACGTGAACCATATTTTCAATATCCCCACGCAATGTACTATGTATGGAAATTGATCACAGTGGTTGGCCTTGACGAGGTGTCCTTTTCGCTTTTATTTCTAACCTGTTAAAATATCAGACTCTCTGCGACAGCTACTGTCTCTTTAAAAACTTACGTGTTTCAAGGGCGCGTGTTGAAAGTGGTGCAGACTGGGAAACGCCGTAAGCAACACATTGACCGTTTCGGCTAGCTTAGGTAGCTGAAGAGACCAAGATTTATTACAAAATTGAATCGTTTACGGTGAAGGTAACGTCATGGAAAATATTTATTTTATATCGGAAAATGTGTCACTTCTGGAAATGTTTTCTTTATTTTGATTTACCGAATTTTTAATTCATGTGTCAGTAGCTAGCTAGCTAGCTAACTAGGATGGATGTTTAGCTAGCATTGCAACACAACCTGCCTGCTGTAGTTCACTTTTAACTTGCAAATTAACTAGCTCGCTAGCACTGTTAGTTTGTCGGCGACTTGTAAACTTTACTATCGTCAGTTAGCTGTCTAACCGGCTAGTTTACGTTGGTGGGATGGTTTTACTATGAAAGTTATGCCGTTAGGTAGGTAGCTAGCATGCAAGCCCAGAAGGCCACATATGTGTAGCCTGTCGACGTGAACAGCTGTGCTCTGCTTGTGACTGTCGAGTCACAAACGGAAAAGTTGTGGCATCTGTCGAAGTCAGTCTCTTCACTGCCCTTTCTCGAAAACGTGTAGCTCGCTAGCTGCTTATGATAGGAATATATTCTGGCTGTAGTAACCAGCGTCAGCTAGCAACTAAGTAGAAAGTGTACAGTATAGTAAGTACTTTTAGCCAAGTGGCCAACTAAGTCACTACCCTTTGTCATGCATTGTCTTTACTCAGAATGTTGTTGATCTTGTTTGTTGTTCTTTCTTGCCAGATCTGTACAAGCCATGCCTCCTAAGAAGACCGCAAAGAGACAGTTGGATATCAAGCCAGAGGAATCTGCAAAGACAGCAAAAAGTCCCAAGAAAGCTAAAGGTAACAGTGGTTTGAAAATCCCGTTGTCAGACACTGTTCTGCAAAGACCCTCCTCACCACATAGCCCAGTGGCGGCCATTTTTGTTACTGCCCTCCTTGTTTATTTTCCGAGATGGCTAAATAAAAGGTTTGTCCCCATTCGGCCTGCCCTGAATACAGCGTATGCTATGTGTGTTGTGACAGTCTCCCACAGCAGCCATGGGCAGGAGAAGGGCCTGGTCCTGGTTCTGGGCCAGGGAGATGTGGGTCAGTTGGGACTGGGAGAGGATGTCATGGAGAGGAAGAAGCCTGCTCTGGTGAACCTCCCCGAGGGGGTGGTGCAGGTGGCAGCCGGAGGCATGCACACAGTCTGTGTCAGCGACACGGGCAGCGTAAGTCAACAACACGAGGGTACACTTTGCATTAAGCCATTTGCCTGGTACATGCTCTTACCCAGTGAGCCATCAGGGTGCTCCATGGATGACGTTCTTGACAGTCTTGTTTCTCGATCTCCCTCGCTCTCCCTCCTTCTCTCTTCCCTCTCTCTCTCCCTCCCACTCAACTCTTCCCTCACTCACTCCCTCCCCTCCCCTATTCCCTCCTCTCCCCTCCCCTATTCCCTCCTCTCCCCTCCCATATTCCCTCCTCCCCTATTCCATTCTCTCCCCTCCCCTATTTCCTTCTCTCCCCTCCCCTATTCTCTCCCCGTCTTCTCTCCCATCTGTAGGTCTACACGTTCGGCTGTAACGACGAGGGAGCCCTGGGCCGGGAGACGTCTGAGGAGGGTTCTGAGACGGTGCCGGGGAAGGTGGTCCTGGAGGACCGGGTGGTGCAGGTGTCGGCAGGAGACAGCCACACAGCCGCTCTCACTGAGGACGGCGCCGTGTACCTCTGGGGCTCCTTCAGGGTACGTCAGATGCCACCACAACTGACGTCCTGCAGACCGGGGATCTTCCACCCTGGTCCTCAGGGCCCACTGTCCTGTATGTTTTAGATGTTTCACTGCTCCAACACACCTGATTCGGATGAACTGTTCATTATCAGGCTTCTGCACAGCAGAATGACCCCTTCATCTGAATCAGGTGTGTTGGAGCAGGGAAATGTCTAAAACATGCAGGACAGGTTGAAAACATGCTGCTGTAGACCAAGCCGTGTTTGCTGTGTGGTCGGCTAAATGAGGCTAAAGTGTACCACAGCTGCTAATCTGGATTCTTTGTTGTCCTGAACCAGGATAACAGTGGAGTCATCGGCCTGTTGGAGTCCATGAAGAAATGTGCCCTGCCTGTCAAGGTCCCAATCAAAGAACCTGTGGTGAAAATAGTCTCAGGTGAGATGTTTCGCAACCCCAACCACCACACCTGATTCTAATGAAGGGGTCGTTATGAAGCTCAGCAGAAGGCTGATAACAGCCCGTTCATTTGAATCATGTGTGTTGGAGCAGGGAAACATCTTAAACAGGCAGGACAGGGGGTCCCAAGGACCAGGGTTGGGAAACAACCTCGTCTAGATCAATGGTTCCCAACCCTGGTCCTCAGGGAATCCCTGTCCTTCATGTTTTAGATGTTTCCTGGCTCCGACACACCTGAGATAAATGCACGTTAGTTTCCAGGCACTTACAGAGCTAGATAACGACCCATTAATTTGAATCAGGTGTGTTGGAGCAGGGAAACACCTAAAACATGCAGGACAGTGGGGGGGCCCTAAGGACCAGGGTTGAGAACCACTGCTCTAGATCACAGCCTCACCTCCCTCCCCCCTCAGATGCCCCTTGTTCACTTCCTCGTCTCCCCCCCCCCCCCGTCGCTAGGTAACGACCACCTGGTGATGCTGACGCTGGGTGGAGACCTCTTCACGTCGGGCTGTGGCGAGCAGGGGCAGCTGGGAAGGGTGCCGGAGTTCTTTGCCAACAGAGGAGGCAGGAAAGGGCTGTGTGAGTATCAGTGGAGGATTCAGCAAACCTCCGACCACAGCTCGGCACAGAGACCACACAGCAGCGCTGGTCATGAAGAAGTCCTCAACTAAACACACTTCATTTCTTCCCGAGAGGCGATATGCAGTAGAGGCGTCCAGTTAGCAAGTACCACAATACAGAATAAAACATGAAAAAGTGTGTAAAATGCACACAATAAAATACAGTACATAAAATGCACAGTATACATGCAGGCTTTTCCCTTCCTGGGCTGGGACTCGAACATTGGCACCGTTTCTTTCATGTTAGTGTGTGTGTGTGTGATGGCATGGTTTTTTTTTAAAGCCCGACTGCTGGAACCCCAGTTGGTGAAGGTCCGGTCCAGGGCCAAAGTTCACTTCACGGATGCCTTCTGCGGGGCCTACTTCACCTTCGCCGTGTCTAAGGAGGGCCACGTCTACGGCTTTGGACTGTCCAATTACCACCAGCTGGGTGAGCACCCACACAAACATGGAGCCTGGCATGATACGAGAGACAAGAGGAGAAAATAAAAACAATACAGTAAAAAATATAAAGTATACAAAGAAGTAAAGGCTAAAAAGTTAAGTGCCTAATAGAATAACAATAAAGGAAAATTCACTAAAATAGAAATGAGTTCGCTTATGTCCATGACACACTCACACGCGGTCGACCTTTTCTCGTGTCACTCTTTTAACAAGTTCACTCGATGTGACGTCAGGGTGGGAATCCGCCTAAAGCACGCCGTCCCTTTCTTGCGTTTCCCAGGAACCAAGAGCGTGGACACGTGCTTCGCCCCGGAGAAACTGACCTGCTTCAAGAACTCCACCACCTCCTGGGTGGGCTTCTCCGGCGGACAGCACCACACGCTCTGCCTCGACTCCAACGGTAAGGCATGCAGGAGCCCGGCCCCTTTCTGTGACACCACACCAATCACGTTTTGTGACTTCAGTCACGTAGCATCCAAGGGGTAAAAGTTCTGGGGGGACTACACATTGTCATAGCGGGGGGGGAAACCCACTCTGGAGCTTAGGTGTCCCACATTACCCAATGTCCCAGATTACCCCTATGTGAAACTGAAAGCTCCTTGATTTGCAGCCAAACGCTGTACAACTGAGCTATTCCTATCCCTGTCCCCAGATCAAAGCCACATCCCACTGAGTCACATTAGAACATGGAGTCAGTCTCAAGGCCTGACTCTCCACAGCCTGCCCAGCCGTGACCGGCTTGTTGATTAACAGCATGCTAACCTAGTTGAGCCAGAGCTTTTCACTCATTCCTGGTTTTGGAATCAAACTTGTTAGTATCCCTGTGGAACTTGGCAAATAAATAATAATATTTTTTTTTTACTGTTTTGACCTGCATATGTTGAACTGTGCCTTTTGATCATGCAACTACCTGTCTGTGAGCTGAAATTGGACTGTGGAGGCTGCAAATGAACTTTGATTATGAACTCTTAATGAACTCTTTCTTTGATTTTGAACAACTGAATTGAAAGTGAGGATTTCCCTGATTTGTGTGTCGATGCAGGCCAGGCATACAGCCTGGGCCGGGCAGAGTATGGCCGCCTGGGGCTGGGCGCGGGCGCAGAGGAGAAGAGCGAGCCCACACCGGTGCCTGGCGTCGGGCCCGCCCAGGGAGTGGCGTGCGGTGCCTCCGTCAGCTACGCCGTGACCAAGCAAGGTGAGACTTCCTGTGTCTGGTGTCTCCAGGGCAGGTGAGACTTCCTGTGTCTGGTGTCTCCAGGGCAGGTGAGACTTCCTGTGTCTGGTGTCTCCAGGGCAGGTGAGACTTCCTGTGTCTGGTGTCTCCAGGGCAGGTGAGACTTCCTGTGTCTGGTGTCTCCAGGGCAGGTGAGACTTCCTGTGTCTGGTGTCTCCAGGGCAGGTGAGACTTCCTGTGTCTGGTGTCTCCAGGGCAGCTGAATGGAGGTGTAGGGTCGGAGGTTGCATGTTTTGGGGTTTGCAGGTGTCAACCGTAGATAGGGATGGAGCGTTCTTGTATAAGGGAGGATACTTTTGGCACAATACACACACACTTATACTTAACATGGTACGCACACACTACTCAGTACAAGGTGTTGTGATTGTTGTTGACCGTGTGTGCTGCAGGGTCGGTGTACTCCTGGGGCATGGGCACCAACCTGCAGCTTGGCACGGGGGAGGAGGACGACGAGTGGAGCCCCGTGGAGATGTCGGGGAAACAGCTGGAGAAGCGCGCAGTGCTGGCCGTGTCCAGCGGGGGGCAGCACACTGTCCTGCTGGTCAGAGATGAGCAGGAGAGCTGATGGTCACCCCTGCAGCCTGTAGAGGGGTGACCTTGGTGTGTACCAGCTGTGTTGAGTTCTTGCGTGCGGGAGGGAGGGGGGGGGGGGGGTGTAGCTGATGTGACTTACTCCACAGATCCAAGCCTTGGAGGGAACAGGGTCTTGTTGAGGGATCGGGGTCTTGTTGAGGGAACGGGGTCTTGTTGAGGGCGCAGTTTGAAACTAGCTCCCAGTTACGACAGCTCTTGGCTCTAACAAAAACCCTAAACATCTTCAGATGTGGTTCAGTTGATCATGATAAACACGAGAAAGAAACTATTTTTTTAAATCTAGATTTTTTTCTTTTCTTTTTATTACAAATCTTTAGTGTGTGTGTGTGTGTGTGTGTGTATGATTGTATGAGGGAAAATGATCAACAAGCTTTTTAATGAATGAGTCCACCGTCTTTTAAAGATTTCCATATTCCTCAGAGCAATACAAGTTCTGACACAAGTTCAGAAGAGCATTCTGACATTAGCCCCACGAACCTGAATCTGCTCCTTGTACCCCTTGCACACTCATTAGGTTGTACTAGTTCTAAAATGTACTGCATACTGTATCACACTGTTTGCTTATGTGAAATTAAAAGTCCAACTTTGTTTACATTCTTCGTCTTTAATATTCCTTATTTATTGAGTTTAATACTGCTTAAATTCTGCAGTGACGGCCGGCTGCATCGCAGGCTGTGTAAGGCCGGCTGCAGGTTGTGTAAGGCTGGCTGCATCACAGGCTGTTTAACGCTGGCTGCATCACAGGCTGTTTAAGGCCAGCTGCATCGCAGGCTGTGTAAGGCCGGCTGCATCGCAGGCTGTGTAAGGCCAGCTGCATCGCAGGCTGTGTAAGGCCGGCTGCATCGCAGGCTGTGTAAGGCCGGCTGCATCGCAGGCTGTGTAAGGCCGGCTGCATCGCAGGCTGTGTAAGGCCGGCTGCATCACAGGCTGTGTAAGGCTGGTGTGGTGATGTGTTTTGGGAGATAAATGCATCCAAACAGGGTGAAAGCGAATTGTATTTGTATTTGGCTCATGTGCAACATTGTGCTGAGTTTGATTCGTTTATCATACGGCTTCCTCATTGTTTTGATAAAGGAAAACCAATTAAAGTCTGTCTAGATAGTGGGCTGAGTCATTAAACATATTAATTGAACATGCCACCAACAAATTGCTCGTCAAGATGTTGGGCAGAGGAGCTGAGTATTTATTAACTTTCAAGTGTAGGATTAAATACCTCCAAGTCTGCATTGCGTTTATTTTTAAAGGAATTTACGTGCAATCTTGACGTGAAATTGTGACCCAAATTAATTGATTAAACACTTTAATTACCAGCAAATACGGTCAGGGTGTCTGTCGTGTTATAATCTGTCCAGGTTGCGTCCTCCGTTACCGGTTTTATGAAGTTGATTGTGCTCATCAATCACATGGGTTTAGCCTACTTGTTGTTTAAAAATCAGAAGCAATACTGTTTGACAGTCAGCCAATGTACTCTCCCCAGGAAGTGTTTGGCAACGTGTGCTCTCAGATGTCCTTGTTAATTATCCTCTGTGTGTGTGCGTGTGTTTATCTCACAAGCACTCAGTCAATCGCGCGTGAGAGGATATGAATTTGTGACCTCACACCCCTTCATCACTTGCGCACAGTTTCCACCGACCTCACGCAGGCCCAGCGCTGCTTCACCAGAGGCTCGCGACTAAAACGCCACTGTCGCAGCAACATTTGAAACCAAACTGAACGTCTGAATGTCCACCTCAGCGACTGTCACAAGCGACATCTCCCACAGCAATTCCTGCCTGAACCAGTATTCGTCCTAGCACTGCATATTCACACCGTATGTTTTTATGTTGTTGGATGACAGTTGAACTGCAGAGAAAGTGTGTGGGTGCTGGAGTGATTCAGCCCACAGGCTCTGTAAAGGCCTTTGTTACAGGTCAGGTAATGGGAATGAGACAGGCGGCGTCAAGAGCGATTCAATCACCCACCAGAGAGAAGCGCCATGCTGTTTTTCTTTGCCTTTAATCGGACATTTCGAGCCTTGTGTACAAAAATGGTCGGTGATTACATGGAGCCAACAAACATTACCTTTGAGGGAGTGTGTGTGCATGTTTGTTTGTTTGTGTGCGTGTGCATTTTTGGGGGTGTGCATATTTGTGTGCATGCGTGAGTGCATGTCTGTGTGTATGTGCGTGTCTGTGCAATCTTGTTTGTTTGTGTCCATGCCTGCATATTTGTGTTTTTTTGTGTGTGCATGTTTGGGTGTTTTGCCTATGTGTGTGCTTGTGCGTGCGTGTGAGTGAGTGAGCGAATGCAGAAACTCGACTAGAGCATTCTTGGGAAATAAATGACCTTTCTCCACAGTACATATTACACTTCACTCCAAACAGGTCCTCCAGCAATCATGAATTTTCTCTGTAATTACCGCAGAATGGCTCTTCCCGAGAGCATTTCGAGGGTGGCGAGTATGTGAAACTGTGCCGCCCACAGCAGTGGACAGCCGTACAGGAAACCAGGAGGGGACTAGCAGCGAGAGGGAAAGTCTCCACGCTCATTAGATGTCACAAGCCTTCCTGAGACTCCGACAGCGCGACATCACCAAGCTAATGGACCTTCCGGTGCGTCCGCCTGAACAGCCTGCGTTGGAGGCGCGGCTGATGTATGGCATCTATAAATGTGTGACGTGTTACAAGATGGTGAACACTCATGGAGGAAGTGCTGCAGTATCCAGAATCATAGACACCTAAAGAGGTGGTTGAGGTGTGTGTGGTGGTAGTGTGTGTGGGGGGGAACACAAAAGGGCGACAATATTGAGGTGCATAGTGTGGAGCCCAATACAACAGCTGAGCGATAATGAGGTTGTTCCTGAAGAGGGTGTGTGTGCAAACCCCCAGCCCTCTGAAGCTCTCAGAGCACCTTGCGCCAGATGGTCCCCCCCCCCCCCCCCCCCCTGCACATCCTCCCTTTCAGCTGCTTGTCAGGATGGAACCTGAGGTCTCGACTGAAACCTTTAAAACACTCTTGGAAATGAACCCCGGCGCTCTGCTGTAAACACTTGAGGCGAGCACTTATCAGTAAAACGATCTCCTGGCGGAACTCCATGAATCTGTTGTTGTGTGTTCAAGGGCGCTTTCAGACTTTACCGAATTTTACAAGCGTTAATTATTGATTGTCACTGGCTCCGTCTGAATCCGAAGAGTTCCTTTCTTGTCTTTTATGGCTGGGTTTGGCTGCGTCCTGGCTGGGTTTGGCTGCGTCCTGGCTGGGTTTGGCTGCATCCTGGCTGGGTTAGGCTGCGTCCTGGCTGGGTTTGGCTGCGTCCTGGCTGGTTTTGGCTGCGTCCTGGCTGGGTTTGGCTGCATCCTGGCTGGGTTAGGCTGCGTCCTGGCTGGGTTTGGCTGCGTCCTGGCTGGTTTTGGCTGCGTCCTGGCTGGGTTTGGCTGCGTCCCGGCTGGGTTTGGCTGCGTCCTGGCTGGGTTTTGCTGCGTCCCGGCTGGGTTTGGCTGCGTCCTGGCTGGGTTTGGCTGCGTCCTGGCTGGGTTTGGCTGCGTCCTGGCTGCTGGCCCTGGCATGTTTCTGCTGTGGCTTCGCTGGAGGAGACAGCCTGCGTCCCTGCTCATCCGAGGACGCGAAGACACGCATCTCTCTGGTTCCAGACAGCACAGGGGATCAGAGACAGACCCTCCGGCTGTTTTAGCGCCACCTGTCTTGTTCTGCATCGCTGTGTTGTAATCGCCAGGGCAAGGAAAGTCTAAGGGGGGACTGAGGACACGAGATTAAATTCACCCCTCAGTTCACTTGACAGATCTGTCCCTTTGTGGAGGAGAGGCTCAAAGGATCCTGTCCCGTTAGGACCGAGCGTCAGTACAACAGAGATGTCATAGGTTCAGAGCATTTGAGGCCATCGCCTGGGAAGCGCTAGCGTTGCAATATTCAGAGTTGTTATGAATGCTTCAGGAGCATGATATCTCTATATTGTTCTCTCTCTCTCTTTCTTGCTCTGTTTTGTCCAATCTCTTGTTCTCCAGCTCTCTCTTTCCATGTCTCTCTCTTGTTCTCTTATCACTCTCTCTCCATTACTCTCTTTTAGTCTCTTTTCTCTCTCTCTCTCTCTTTATCCCTCTCCCTCCCTTGCACTCTCTCCATATCTTGCACTGTCTCTCTCCCTCTCTCTTACCTGTCCACTCCCAAGGTCTCTCAGGTCTTTGAGAACCCAGCGATGGAATTCATCATTAAGATGAGATGTTGTCCATTCAGAATGCCTCTTTTGTGCTTCATGCATTAGTAACCCTTCGTATTGGATGATGCTATGGTAACATACTTGTCTAACTGGAGGAAAAGCTGCCCTGCTACAGTGTGTGAACATATGCCTGCGGATGCAATGTCAAAACATGAAAGCATGTCATTATTTCCCTGTAAAACACTTGTCCGTCATTAGCATACTGTATAATAATATAAGCCTCCGCTGAAATGTCCCAGGTTCCCTGATGTGTATGTGCAGACACGTGTATCGCGTCCCCATTCAACAGAGAGAACACAAATGTAAGCGAAGCTGTGTGGACTTCTGAAGATGGCACATCATCTCTGGAGCCTTGGGTTTAACTCTCTTCATGAGCAACCTGTGTTTTTAGGCGCAAAGTCAATACACCATGAAAAATTCATTTCGTAGTTTAAGTTCCCTTACCCCATTCGGGTCCATCTATATTTCATGGGCGTGACCTCAGGTTCTCTCGGTAGTTCAGTGGAAGGCTTCCATGTCAGCCCCGACACGCCATCAGCGACTCGTTCCCCATGGTGACGCCTGCCCGAGCCCCGGGTGGTGCACTCCTCACCACTCCTCACCTTGATGAGGGGTGGTGCCCGCAGGACGGGTTGTCTGCGACCGCAAGATTGCATGAGTGCAGAAGGCTGTGATTGAATAGGGGTAGTCTGTCTCCACGCGGGAGATTCTGACGAGCGTCATGGAGACGAGATGAACAGACAGGATAAAGCTGCAATCTGTAGGGGTTGTTCATGTTGTTTTTTGAGGGGAAAAACCCTCGCTTTGTTGGATTTTTCTCAAGGCATGATTTGATGAAATCTTTCTTCTGCCTTTTGATGTTTTTTCAATGTATAAATGAGGTGCAAGGACATCCTTCTGATGAGCACAGGAACCCACGAGGACATCCTTCTGATGAGCACAGGAACCCACGAGGACATCCTTCTGATGAGCACAGGAACCCACGAGGACATCCTTCTGATGAGCACAGGAACCCACGAGGACATCCTTCTGATGAGCACAGGAACCCACGAGGACATCCTTCTGATGAGCACAGGAACCCACGAGGACATCCTTCTGATGAGCACAGGAACCCACAAGTGAATGCTTAGCTGGTGACGTCTGTTTTTTTTGTGTTTTGCCCTGTAAAATACTTTATACAAACTAAATACAAGTCCAAGAAAATCTAGTTTGCTTCTGATGTTAAACCACGCCAAGCCAGTTTGCAACATGCATTTATCTGCTAGCAAGCATTTCAATAGGTACAGCTCAGTGGTAAAGCATTTATCGGCAGATCAAAATGTTGCAGGTTCAAATCCCCTCGTATGTCACTGGATAAAATTGTTATCTAAATTGAGACATTAATACATATTAAGTCAGACATATGTGTACACATTAATAATTTAAAGATATAGTTCACAAAACTTTTAACAGCAAAATACAATATTCATATACTGTTTGCATTGTAACAATACACTGACCCTCTGCCTAAACCCACAACAGTAAAATCATGAAAAGATTTTAACCAACGCATCAAAAGTTAATGTTCAAAATTAAACCAAATAAGAAGCCAACACAACAAAACTTTTCACTTGCTGAAAGCTACAGAAAACAATGTTAGTAAGGCAGTACGGTACTCCATTTCTCAATTGCACGACACTGTGTACACCTGACATTGCTAGGCAACACACTTTTCTACACACCGTCCTCATTGCAGACAAATGTCTCTCTGGTAGCATGTTGGTCATTTTCAAGATGCAGACTCATAGCGCTTGTAGATTATATGTATGACTACTGGCAGTACAGTATTAAAATATAGTCAACATTTATAGGCAAATCGCTATCTCAACAGTACATCACACAGAATCTGTCACATGATCACAGTATCAAACACTCAAGTTTAACTTCAGAACAACAACACAAATGATAAGAGACGATCCGGTAAGAGAAGCCTGGAAAACAAAGTCTGGATGCCTTCTGCTTTTAACGATGTAACTATTTCTGAGTTGTTTCGTCGTTTTTTCAAAATTGTGGAGTAGACGCTCACCACACTAAACATCTCTGTTGTCCAGATCGGAGGTGACATTGATTACTAAAGCTTCAGGGAGTGGCTCTGTGAGGCCCTATCAGGGGCCACGCTTCAGGTCAAAAGTCCCATTCACTGGCTCATGTACCCAAGTTAGAAGAATTCACTGAACGAGAGGCTCGAAACTAATCAAAGTATATTGTTAAAATGAAAGAGCCATCTTGGTTAGTCTGTCTGAAGTGGCTTTGTTGTGTACAGTGTGTGTTGGGCGGAGAATATGGCAGCCTGACTGCCAGGGGGGGAAGGATGAGTCAACTGTGCAGCGATGGAAGAAGTGAATGCATGCTGTCAGAGCCGCTCAGCTCACACACACACACACACAAACACACAATCACACGTGCACGCACACACACACACACACACACAAACACACAATCACACGTGCACGCACACACACGCGCACACACTGGAGTTCTGTCTTTCAGGTCTGTCTTGTAACTGAACTGTTGAGTGACAAAACAGAAATAAAAAAGCAATTTCACCTCAATGTTTTTCTATCTCAGCAAAGATGACAGAAGAACCATCTCCATGTCTTTTGTCATCTTGTTCCTTCCTACATGTCGACGTTTCGGTGTCTATGGCTCCTGGTCACAAACCATCACTGCAGCTTGGTAAATAAACCAAGGGGGGGGGGGGGGGTCTTGTGGCCCCCCTACATGTAGTCTGAATAATTATAAACATGGCATTTTGCCTTGTGTGAAGAAGTGAAGAAAACTATATGACAACAATAATGTTGAACGTAACTGGCCCCTCCAACAGTACAACTGGCCCCAGCTTGGCCCCCCCAGTTGAAATGGTCTAGAACCTCCCCCTGCACACATGGTACCAAGCACACCATACCACACATTCACCAAAGTTTCCCACAGGCACTTCCTGCCAGCGGTGAAACCATCCTCACCACACCGCGCGCTGCGATCGGTGCCGTGTGAAATGATGAGGTCGACAGACAACAGCGCGTTAGGGGGTTGTTGTCCCCCCTCCTCAAGAAGGTTCGAAATCCACTCAGAACTCTGTGGTGGACATCTGAGTCACCTCAGTCTGCAGGTCGTCCTGGAGCGGCGTCGGCGCCGCCTCGCCAGGCACCTGCTCCATGCCTAGTCATACCGGCTTCTTCACCGAGTTTGAGGGGGCGCACACGGACGCGGGCTCCCTGGTGGCGTTGCGGGCCCTGGAGAAGCTGCTCTGCTCCATGCGGGCGCGGTACGGCAGGCAGAAGTCCCTGAAGCACCTCTTGAAGTTCTCGTCCAGGAAGGCGTAGAGGACGGGGTTGAGGCTGCTGTTGGTGTAGCCCAGCGCGATGCACAGGTGCCAGCAGGCCACCACCAAAGGGTTCCGGGCGTCGATCTCCACAAAGTTCTTGACGATGATGAAGATGTGGATGGGCGTCCAGCAGACGATGAAGGCCGCCACCACCACCAGGACCATGCGGGTGATGCGCCGCATGGTCCTGTCCTTCTCCTTGGAGCCGGAGAGCAGGCGGACGCTCTTCAGCCGCAGGATCATCAGGCCGTAGCAGATGGTGATCACCAGGACGGGCACCACGAAGGCGAAGAGGAACACGCACATCTTGGTGACCGTGTCCCAGTACCAGTTGGGCTGGGGGAACCCGAGCATGCACACGGTGTTGCCTGAGGGGGAGAGGGGACGAGAGGGGATGAGGGGAAAGGGTGGGGGTGGAGGGGGAGTGGTGAGGCGGGGAGGGAGGGGTAGGGAGAGGGGAGGGGGGAGGACAAGGGGAAGGGAGGAAGGGAGGGGGGTGGAGGGGGGGAAAAACAATGAGCCGACCAGCAGCACAGACGCATACAGATGATCCGACACGATCGTCAGCATCTTTCAATGCCTCATTAGTCCCTAACAGGGGAAGAGGGGCTGTTTTGTTGTTGTTCACACTGGCAACGACACGAAAGCCGAGAGCACAAACACGGCACGACAGCCAGGAAACAGCCAGGAAACAATGGTGCGAGTTAAACCCCTTAACCCCTGCCGCCCCTCTCCCTCCCCCCCTCGGTCTCCGCTCCCCCTCACCTTTCTCCGTCTCCTTGGTAACAGCCATGATCATTATGGGAACTCCGATGGCGGAGGACAGGATCCAGATGCACACGTTGATGAGCTTAGCCTTGGCGGGCGTGCGGAAGTCCAGCGCCCGGACGGGGTGGCACACGGCGATGTAGCGGTCCACGCTCATCATGGTCAGCGTGAAGATGCTGGTGAACATGTTGTAGTAGTCGATGGCGATGACCACCTTGCACAGGAGCTGTCCGAAGGGCCAGGTGTTCATCAGGTACTTGGCGCTCTGGAAGGGCAGCGTGCTGGTGGCCAGAGCGTCTGCCAGAGCCAGGTTGAAGATGTAGATGTTGGTGGCGGTTTTCATCTTGGTGTACCTGGAAACCAGAGAAGGGTTGATGTTTTGTTTGTTTGTTTTAAGAGATATTTTTCGGGCCTTATTTATACTTACTTTATAAGATATGTTTTAAGTGAAGTGTGACAAGAAAGGTAGGGAGAGAGAGGGGAAGACATGCAGCAAAGGGCCAAAACCCAATTTGACGCAGGCCACTGCAATAAGGCCTCAGCCTACACCATGTGCAGCCTTATCCAATGAGCTAACAGGGCCACAACCTTTTTGTGTGTCTTTAATTTATTTTGATTTGTCACCTTGTTATTCAGAATGTCATTGGAGTTAATGCTGTGCTTTTGTCCTGTTTTGTTGAATGGGGGTTTGAAGTCTTTGAAGCAAATAGACCAGAATCCGCAGAGGGACCCCAGCCCTTCAGCCTGTGAGACCCCAGCCCTTCATCCTGTGATGTTGGTGACAGATCCAGCATCAAGGTGTGACGAGAGATTTTCTTCTGAAGTCAATGTTCAAATGTTTGAAAAAATGTAATGCAAAACTTAGGAGGGAGGATTAAAATATGGTTCAAAATACGGAGGATCTATGAGAATTTCAAAAGTGGCTTCACTTCAGAAATCAAGACTTAGATTTGGGATAAGTTCCAGTAACAATGTGTTTTTAATGGCTCTTTAATGAGATCATCCATGTGTTGTGCCCACACACATTACAACAGTCTTCTAATGTATTGTTGCCTCTTCACTCTGTATTGACTTTCAAAGGGGAAAACTATGCTCTCTTATAGCTTGGTATTGAGGTTAAGTTTCAAGTAGATTTCCCAAAGGGGACTTGAAGCTGTTCGGTATAAGTGTCGCTATTTGCTGAGATGGTGAGGGGAAGAGGGCACAGTCATCTTGTTAATGTAGTCTTTACATTTGGACAAAACACCAGCCAGCATGTTTCCTGTTCAAATGTGAGTCTGGCATGCTGGAGCTACAATATTTATCCGGCAAGTTATGTCACAAGAAAGTTATATGATGTCATGTTGTGTGTGTGTGTGTGTGTGTGTGTGTGTGTGTGTGTGTGTGCATGTGTGTGTGTGTGTGTGTGTGTGTGTGTGCAGGTGTGTGTGTGTGTGTGTGTGTGTGTGTGTGTGTGTGTGTGTGTGTGTGTGTGTGTGTGTGTGTGTGTGTGTGTGTGTGTGTGTGTGTGTGTGAGTGTGTGTAGGTAGAATTGTCAGTGTGTCTGTGGGGGCGTGCGTGCGTTGGTGTGTGAGTGAGTGTGTCTGTGTGTACACGGGTGTATTTTCAATGCATCTCTGGGCTATTCGAAGACAGTTGAGAACAGTAATTCAATTATGAGTAGTCAATGGCAAAGCAAAAATTTTTTAAATGTCATTGACTAGCAATGTCTGCAATATCTTTTCATAGGTTATTTGTTTTAAAGATGAGATAATTCAACTACTGATCCATGAAAGAATGTTTCTTACCTTACCACTCCATACATAACGAGAATGTTTCCGAGAAGTCCCACGACACATATGAGAGAATAAAGAGCTGTTATCGAGATTGCGATAATAACACTTGTTTTGTCCTTTTTAGTGGCAACGTCAGTCCCGTTGTCTTTAGACACTGACACGAGCCCGGTGGAATCATCATCTAAAAATGATACATTAAAAGGGATAACAGAATACAGGTCAGCGAAATCCGCCGCGGAAAGTGTTGGGTACTCCATTGCTTATCTGTATTGGGTACGACTTTGATGAAGCAATTAAAGTTCGTAAAAATACGTTGTAGTAATTTAAAAGAGTTTCTCTCTTCAATCGCAGACGGAACAGCGGTGTGCTAAACCAAAGCTTTGATCGCTTCTAGAGCGCGCACGACTGCGAACTAGTAAACGTTTAGGTTCAGGTCGAACCAATTATTAAAATAATAACAATAGCATACGGTTAAAGGCATTCGCATCCATAACTTTTTTGATTTGTATTAGTTTGGTGTATCCAGATCACTGGTACTAAGCCACTGTAGGTAAAAGCAAGGCAAGCGCTGGTGCTGAAAATGGATATAGCTGTTGGCTCCACAAAGACGCACTGGTGCGCGAAGCGAGACGTGGGTAGGTTTGCTTGCCTGCTCAAGTCTTTCTCTAGTTCTGCGACTGACAGCTAATGGAACACAGTAACCATAGACACCAACTGTTTTCTCAGCGTTATGAATATTTATTCATATTAAGTTGACATCCTTACATTTAGGCTCTGAATAAAAGAAGCGTGACACGTGATCATTTTAAAGATGCACTTTGTGGTCTCCAATAAACCTGTATTTAGGCTTATTTAATTTGTACCTTTCAGTCAGTTCATAATGATGAAAGACTTTTAGATGGCACACAAGGCAATGTGCATTGCATGATGTTGTTTTGTTCAATGGTCAACTTTTCATCAAACCCCCATGGTTCTTTTGAAGACTTATTGTGCCTTGTGTGACTAATTGCCATTTGCAATGAGCTATAGTCAGAGGCAGCCAGCCTATCTGAACGTTTAATAGGTTTTTTTATGTGACACCTGAGCAATTCACAGCATGGTAATGTTCACCATTCTGATCCTCCTGTGGCTTTGCATCACCTTTAATAGGCTGATGTCTCCCTCTCGCTGTCTCTTTGTCTCTCCCTTTCTTACACTCTCTCCCCCCTTTCCACATTTCTCACCTCTCTCCCCCTTCTCTTTCTCTCTCTTCTCTCCCTCTCAGTCTCTCTCCCCTCACCTCTCTCACCTCTCTGTCTCTCACCGCCTCCACGTTACTACTGAGCACACTTATAAACAGGGCCATGGTTTCTCCATCTTCCCTCATCCTTCCCTGACGGACTCCCTCCCCCTCTCCTGATGTCTTCCTCCTGGCCTCCTCTCCCATCCATGTGTTAGGAAGCCCCACTGTTAACCTCCAAGGCATTTATCGGCCACCAGGCTGACACGAGACGACCTCTGAGCTCAAGGTTCTGTGAGATCCATCCCGAAGCTGTGTAATGAAACCTTTAGCGGGGTCGAGACGACCCAAACCCTACCCTGGCTCCAGAGGATACTTGAGAAAGATGGTAATGATAAACGGATCCTTCCTCTGGTCCTTCCGCTGGTGTGATGTCACGGTCATGCGCACACATAGGCCTACAGAAACACACACACATAGACTCACACATAGGCCTACACACAGAAATACACAAACCGTAGTTAACCAGCCCTTGTGATCGGAACATTTAGAAAATGTTCGCACAGAAAGTAGTCTATAGTGTCTTTATAGGTGAGTTGAGACGCAATTACCCATTCTGAATACTCTCTGATTACAACTTTCATCAGAATGGTTTGCCATTTTTCATGAATAACATAATATTTTTTAACCAGTCACAATGCGACCTTTATAAAGACAGCGCACAAAGACAACAGCTGGAGGTATAAAGCAGAGAACGTGTACGAAGAAGTAAAAAGAGACATCGTGTCGCAAGCGCCACACTGCTTACTTGTCTTAATTAGTCTGCAATGATTAGCAACACCTGCTGTCGTCTTTACGACCAGGGTTTTGTAATTATGTAGAACAGGAAAAAGGGTTTAGAAAGATCCCAATTTCTCTGGGAAGACAGAAAACCACCTCGTCACCAGCTGTGCAGTGTGGTGCAAAAAAAAGTTGATCTGTAATTCCTCAACAAGAAAAATGGGTTTCATAAACCGAACCACCTTAGCGTAATCAGCCCCTCTCTCCCCCCAAATTAGTTTTCACTACGACAAAGAGCTGTCAGTCTGCTATAGCATATATATAGGGGTAAATGGACGCAGAGAAATGGGAGAGCATAAACCTCGACGGCTGAGAAAAGACAGAGAGATCAAGACAGCTTGGCACTGAAAGCCCAGAGCAGCAGTTAGTTAAAGAAGTGTGAGACATTTTAAGCTCCGGTGTGGGAGAAAATAACTGGGCCTCAGTCTGACAGAAACATAATAATGCCGTTGTCGACATAACCAACTGCAATTCCTTTATCGGCCATATGATTGGCCTGTCTCGTTTTCCTGATCTGATTGGAGAATTGCAATACGTGTTCGGTGTAATCCAGCGGAGAGCATGATGCCGCAGGGTTGTGTTCACGCTGTTTGCCCTGAAGGCAGCTCACTCATGACCTGTTTCTACAGCTCGTCTGATTACTCTCATCACTCATCAACCCAGTAGGAACGTAGAGAAGCACTCCGCCCTCCTGAAAAGCAGATAACAGCAGCAGCAATACATCTGGTGACAAAACCACAAACCATACTTTCACATTTGATTGTTTCCCTGTCTTGTTTGATTTGCCGTGTTTTTAGGAGGTAGGTGAAACGAGAGACAGTTAGTGTGTATTCAGCTCCCGGAGACTTTGACTTCAACAGCAGCTTGATTTAGTTTATTTTATGTCATTGCCTGTTTTTTATTCTCTACAACGGAATAGTTCTTTTGGCCAAACTTCTGATTCTAATAATCCCAGAAAGGTCAGAGAAAAGCAGACCATTCTTTATTTTGACATTTAATCGACTGCGTGACCTGGTTTCAACAATCCCAGCACCTGTGTTCACCAAGATAGAATTAGAGAGCATACCGACAAACCAAACAAACGTTTTTAATCTAAATCAGACAGCCGTGCAAAGCCCATGGTGCGCACACAAATGCCCCTCGACGCCTGAGCGAGAAACGGCAAATGTGGCAGGACATGTTTCTGAAGTTTACACACCATGATACAGTTGATGATTTTGGTGTCAGTTTGAAGCTTGGCTGAAGAATCAACCCTCTGTAGCCTGTCACCGTGTATGTCTCCCAGCCGCAGAGCGGGCAAGGCAGAAGCTGTCACACTGCTAAACTCCCGCTGGCTAGTCAACAGTTTGAGGCCAGCTGGTGGACAGGAAGGGGTGGTGGATTTATGACTAACAGCCCTGAAAAGCATACGAAACTGTCACCCACGACCTGCACCATTGCAGGTGATTAATGACGTTGAAGGACTTCGGGATGTGATTTAAAAGGTTGAGCGTAAGAGTCTGCGGAGGACTGGAAATGCACCAGAAGGGAATATCCATAGCGCTGGATCATTTCAGGTTCTTTCGATATTGAAATGCAATCCTAGACATCAGCCCCACGAGTCATATAACAATATTTCTGTTGATTATACTCGCGCTCCAGTGTGCAGGTGGGGATTCCTTATTTGTAAGATTCACCTATTACTTTATAGCCCAAGGGACAGTTTTTAACATGTTATATGGTCTAAATACAAATCACTTTGCAAAGAACACAAAAACATTCATGAGGTAAAATATTTGTCATTTGTTTCATTCGTTTTTCACTTATTCCGTACTTTTGACTCGTAAAGAAAAACAAGGTGTTTTCTTCCTGCAGCTAAAGAAAGCAAGTTTATTTTGCCTGTTGATGTGACCTTGTTGTCACTGAGGGGCGATGATGGTTTTATTTTGTGACTGTGGGGTACAGACTGTGCATGTTTATTGTTGTACAGGGTCTCACGATGTGATGCTTTCACAATTTCCTTATACTGTGAATTCTTTCTATGCGCGCCTTTTCTGTGTGTCCTTTGTCTGGGCCCTGATTCTGCATGAGGGGCGATAGTGAAGAACAGAGTCATCCATTATGGCTGGGGAACGGAGGCTGGAAGCCTTCTTTGTTTAACGCTTGTTTTTATGCATCATGCAGCGAAGACTCTGATTAGTTGTTGACCTCCATGTGACAAATTGCTAAATGATTTCGAGTGTACCAAATACTCTGGTTTGGTCGGTCGGCAGGGTGTTAAAGGAGAGACAATCATGGGCTGGTACCTGTAGACTGTGTGTGTGTGTGTGTGTGTGCGCGCGTGCGCGTGCACACATGCCTGCACGTGGCAAGAGTTATCAGTAACAATATTTTGAAACCCTCCTTTGTCAACACTGCCAATTGCCACTTGAAACTGATTTGACTCTCCTTTC
Source organism: Osmerus mordax (assembly GCF_038355195.1). Classification (NCBI taxonomy): domain Eukaryota; kingdom Metazoa; phylum Chordata; class Actinopteri; order Osmeriformes; family Osmeridae; genus Osmerus; species Osmerus mordax. The sequence continues at coordinate 18,814,038 of NC_090055.1, forward strand.
GTTATTATAGCCCCTTTTAAGAAGGAAGTAAGATCCTTTAACTCATACATTATGTGGAAATTATCGGAATTATTTATTGCGGTAAGAGAATCAACATGCCATGATAATCATTCATTATGGAAGATTAGAGCTTCTTCCGGAAGACTTCAATCGAGGAGGCATGACTGATTGGGATCCCTGATGGTCAAGATGTTCATGAGGGAAAATCTCAATGAGATAAATATTTGAATCTTGTTGGCTTATTGTAGAAGATTCCATCAGAAGTTTTATGCTCAAAGTCGCTGAATGTTGATTATTTGCTTTGTTTGTTTGTTTACAACGTTTTCTCCAATCATGGTACACATTCTTTCAGCAGAGTGTGAGATATTGAAGTCTACTGGGATTCAGTCCCTAAGCTGTTACTACTGAGTAAATTACAGTGATTACTGGGCCAACGTGTGTTGGTGCGACTCGCACGCACACACACACACTCACACACACACACACAGAGACAAACTCAGGGACTGGAGACATTGCAGACACAACCACTGAAGATGAGCTCAATCTGAAAAATACATAAACGTCTTTAAATGAGGTCTGCTCTTCCCTGTAGCGAACAGGAGGAAGAGAGCTGTGTCTGGGGTGTTCTGGAGATGGACATAGTGGGAACCTGCTGTTATCTTCAGAACTGGATGAAACTAGTTCCATCTGACAGTTCCAATCTCACGGTCTACTTGTGATTCCTGGTGATCACATCTGATCACGAGAAAGACAACTTCCTTTTTGAATGTAATACTGGATGTTTAAGGTTGCTTGAAGTCCATGTACCCTATGTATTTACTGTTCTCAACTGCTTACAGATTTCGTTGTTTGGTTGCTCCGATTATTAGGCTTCATGTAAAGGATATATTATACACATATACATAAAATGCACCGATTCCCTGCGTGCGTTTGTGCCCCAGAATTCGGTTTCTGAGCAGTAATCAGTTGCGCAGCAGCCCGTTGATTTGTCTCTGTTCAGTCCCTGATTAGTTCTTCCACGTCCTTAATGGTTGTGATCTTTAGAACGGCACCAACTGTGTCAAGACAGACGAAAGGTTTTAAGTGACATGATCTGTTACTAGAACAGCGCGCCATTGTTGTTGACCCTGTTGTGGTATTTGCGTGTGTGAGACAATGGAAGTCTGCGTGTGGGTGTGGGTGAGACAGAGAGATGAAGTGTTTGTGTGTAGTGTATCTTTGTATCCGTGTATGTGTCGTGGGATAGATGAGTTGGTAACACGTTAAGTTCTTTGTTCTTGTCTTGAGTTGCTGAATGTAGTTGGTCCTGACTCGCAGGCTGTGAAACAAGCACCTCTACGCCAACAGTAACCCTGGACAAAGGAACGCTTCCCGTTCCGATCAACAATACAATACAGTAGGAACTTCACTACGGTTAATTTCCCTGCCTTGTTGGGTGAGGTAACACTACTTAAGCGAGACAGAGAGACAGGCATTCATGGTTACACAATACAGCTTACAAGAGGATTTGGAGGATTCATGAGTGCTGTCCAGAGCTGTATAGTCAGGGTGCTCTCGTTTGGGCAAATTCTGTTAGTCATCGTTTTCATCCACTGGTGCTGACTGTCGTGCCCAAGTCAGGGTCCTTGACCCTTGCACTCTCAGCTTCTCGACTCTTGGTCCATCGCACGATTTCTGTCAAGGTTGCCAACTGTGATTCATCCCGGGTGGAGCAGGGGAAGATGTGTGTGTCGGAGAGATGGAGAGGGAACAGTCATGTTCACTATTCATGTGAAGCCCTGGAGACTGACTTGCTGCCATTGTTGTGGGAACATGCAGCACGATCATGTGTTGTTCTCTGACTCCCCTAAAGAGTGACTTGTGAAATGCTTTAACCAACCAATAATCTTGATTGTAAACTTCTTGAACCCTGATTTACTTCACAAGGAGATCTGCAGTGTTTGAAAGAGTGCTGGCCGTGTGGCTGTTTTTACAGCATGCAGCTGACATTTATCTTGTGTTCATATCATTCAGCTTTCTCTCTCTCTCTCTCTCTCTCTCTCTCTCTCTCTCTCTCTCTCTCTCTCTCTCTCTCTCTCTCTCTCTCTCTCTCTCTCTCTCTCTCTCTCTCTCTCTCTCTCTCTCTCTCTCTCTCTCTCTCTCTCTCTCTCTCTCTCTCTCTCTCTCTCTCTCTCTCTCTCTCTCTCTCTCTCTCTCTCTCTCTCTCTCTCTCTCTCTCTCTAGGGTCACTGAGTGGTTGCAGTAATGAGTGTTGACTCTGCTGGGATGGCTGTCATAAAGGTGTGAAATTAGACGGAAAAAAAGAACTGAAGGTACGGAAGAGCAGTCCACTTAAGCTTTCAGATGCACCGCGCGCGTACGCACACACTCACAAACATGTACAGCATGCACGTGCACAGACACACGTGCACATGCACACCATTACCGTGGCCATCGCCCCCTGTAAACAGTTAACCACCACTGTACATGCATGAGAGAATCCAAAAGATGGGCTTACGTAACCCTGCAGAGCTAATTATACACGCTCGCTGGAGTGGCAGAGAGCCGTCAGCTGGCTCCTCTCTGGAAAAGAGACCTGCAATTTAGATGGTACGTTATTGTCGCTAAAACGGGCCTTGATTGTCCTTTAATATTGTTTGTCCAGTGTTCAAACAGGATGTGAGAACGTTTTTGACATTGTAAGAACGGTTTGGTTGGTCATGCCTTGCAGACGGAGGTGAGAGACGCCTGGAGGCCAGATCCTGGGGAGAACCCTTCCATCATCTCCAACCTCTCCTCTATCCTCCAGCTCCTTTCTCCATCCTCCATCTCCACCTTCTGTCCTTCATCTCCATCCACCGTCTCCATCCTATATCCTCCATCTCCTTTCTCCATCTCCACCCTCCATCCTTCATCTCCACCTTCCGTCCTTCATCTCCATCCACCGTCTCCATCCTCTATCCTCCATCTCCACCCTCCATCCTTCATCTCCACCCTCCATCCTTCATCTCCACCCTCCATCCTTCATCTCCACCTTCCGTCCTTCATCTCCTTTCTCCACCTCCATCCTCCACCCTCCATCTCCGTCCTGCTCCTGGGCTGTGAACAGCCCTAGAAGGGCCTCACGGGGCTGTGCAGCCTGAGCAGGTGGTGAGGAGATCAGCAGGTGTAACCTGTAGGATGAGAATCGTCTGCAAGGTGTTGACAGCTCCCTGGGTTAGGCTGGGGGATGGGGAGAGAGACAGGGGGAGTTGGGAGGATGGGAAGGAGAGGAGTCGGTCACAGTGAGAGAAGGAAGGTGAGATTTGAGTAGAGAGAAAGAGTGAGGAAAATGTGATAAGGTTGGGGCGGTGTCAAAAGGGGTGATGTAGGAGAAGAAAGGGAATGAAAGATGAAGAGAAAGATGGGAAATTGTTTTTTAAAGAGGTTCTTATTCAGAAAATCGGCAATTGGTGTGACAAAAGCAAATCCTGAAAACCAAACTGTTCGAAAAGATGGTTGTCAAGGAAACCGCTGTCTAATTTCCATTTGAATTCTACCTAAAGGAGCAGAGAGAAGTTTCATCTGCTTGCATTTTATTATAATATTACTGCAGTCCTGATGTCTGGGGCTTGTGGAGTGGGCAATACAAGGTAGTTTGGGCCAGACTGTCTCAATCACGCAGAAAGAAAACACTATATTCCAGTGAGATTTTCTTCAGGCCAAATCAGGTGAGACGAAGGGAATGGGTTTGAGGTCCGCTGTTACTGTGCACATCTGGATTGTTGCCTGTAATCAGAATCAGAATGGGTTTTATTCGCCATGAAAGTTTGCACAGACAAGGAATTTGCTTTGGCAGGAAGGTGCAAACATTAACCATAGGAATCAAAAATGTAAATATGAGGACTAACTATACTAAGGGTACATAACTAGCAAACTAAGGGTACATAACTAGCAATGGAATTAGATTAAAATAAACTATACAATAAAATATAAAATAAAATATAAGTTGCAGCAATTTACAATATATAAATACAAATATTACAAAAAATACAAATGGTACAGGATTGTATTGTCCAGTGCAAAAAGCAGTGTGTTTTAAGGGCATTAAGTCATAAAGTCAGTGTGAACCTGTGGCCTTGTTGAAGAGGCCAACAGCGGAAGGGAAGAAACTGTTTTTGTGGCTTGTGGTATTGGTCCTGATGGACCGCAGCCTTCTGCCGGAGGGGAGTGACTGAAACAGGGAGTGTCCAGGGTGGGAGGAGTCGGCCACAATCTTCCTCGCTCGCCTCAGGGTCCTCGAGGTGTGCAGGTCCTCGAGGGTAGGCAGATTGCAGCTGATCACCTTCTCAGCAGTGCGGATGATACACTGGAGCCTGCTCTTGTCCTTGGCAGTGGCAGCAGCGTACCAGATGGTGATGGAGGAGGTGAGGATGGACTCAATGATGGCTGTGTAGAAGTGCACCATCATTGTCTTTGGCAGGTTGAATTTCTTCAGCTGCCGTAGGAAGAAAATCCTCTGTTATGCTTTCTTGGTGAGGGAGCTGACGTTCAGTTCCCACTTGAGGTCCTGGGAGAGGATAGTGCCCAGGAAGCGGAAGGACTCCACAGTGTTGACTGGGGAGTCACACAGGGTGATGGGGGTGAGTGGGGCTGTGTTCCTCCTGAAGTCCACAACCATCTCCACTGTCTTAAGATAATTGAGCTCTAAGTTGTTCTGGCTGCACCAGGTCACCAGGTTGGCCGCTTCCCACCTATAATCAGACTCGTCTCCACCAGAGATGATCCCAATGAGGGTGGTTTCATCCGCAAACTTCAGGAGTTTTACGGACGGATGACTGGAGGTGCAGCTGTTGGTGTACAGGGAGAAGAGCAGAGGAGAAAGGACGCAGCCCTGAGGTGATCCGGTGCTGATGGACCGGGAGTCAGAGACTTGTGTTCCCAGCTTAACGCACTGCTTCCTGTCAGACAGGAATTCTGTGATCCACCTGCAGGTGGAATCAGGCACGTTCAGCTGGTGAAGTGGAGGGCCATGTTAACTGCATCGTCCACAGACCTGTTGGCTCTGTAGGCAAACTGCAGGGGGTCCAGTAGAGGGTCTGTGATGGATTTAAGGTAATGATGACATCCGTATTGAAGACTTGGCTACAGAAGTAGGTAGATACACAATTGAAAAGGTTTGATTCAGATTGTTTATTCACGAGACCGGTTCATCAGACAAGAATCTTATCCACTTTCGGCCCCGTAACCAGCACAGGCCTTGGCCAAGGCCGTCGCTGGAAAACAACTCCCCTGCAGAGCGCTGAAGCGAGACTATCTTGCTCCTCCCTTCCCCCCCCCCCCCCCACTCCCCGTTGCAAGTCACGTGTTTTTGTAAATGTTGTTGTGCTTATGTGCTGAGGTTTTTGTCTGTTCCCACACTGTACTCCTCTAGGAGCATTGTCTGGGTGTTGCCTTTTTCTCTCCTCCTCTCTCCTCATGTTATGCTGTAACTTTCTAGTTGGCGCTGAAAATGGCTGCCTAGGTAGGCTCTCCTGCCAAAGTAAAATCCTTGTCTGTGCAAGCTTTCATGGTGAATAAAAACCAATTCTGATTCTGATATCTTGGTGTCTTCTCCCAATCTGGGTCCTCACGCCTCTGCTGTCTCCTAGTTCACATTTGTCATGTCTCCACTCAGCAAACTAAGCAAAGAATCTTATCTGTTACCAACGTTGACCTGAGTTGCCGTGGAGACGTACGACAATGTTTAGTGTCAGCAACCACGTTATAGTTGTTTATGTATTTTTCTTCACTGTGTAAATGGACTGGTCTCCCACTGCCAGTACTTGTTCTTGTTTTGTAAACTGGAAATCTATAAATACCGTGTCTAAAATCAAAAGTACTAAATTAAAGGAAGAATTTGAATGCAATGAACCTTGAAAGAAAGCTCTAGCTTGAAACAATTGTCTCTATATCGCCTCAGCAGGTGGAGTAGCCAGACGTCTGGTACCTCCGTATTCCTGTGAATGGCTCGAGCGGATCCAGAATTGATCTGTGACGCAGTTAGTGGACAGTGGCGGCTTCCTGATCCTGGGTGTTAATATGGAAGATGGTTCCGTCGGGCGGAGGTGTGGGATGAGACTGTCTCTGCTCTCCCCGCCACGATGGTGCAAAACTAAGTTAGCCCTTGTGTTATCTTCGGGTCATTCTGACCCATCAGTCATTGTGACCCACCGTCGTATTGCGACAACTTTACCGCATACAAAAACAAAGTGAAGCATTTTCTTTTAACCCTATCTAGCCGGCCCATTCAAATATGGGTCGAAAAAGACCCATAAGACCCGCCTTAATATCTTTGCCGTCCAATCACCGATTTTATTTCTGAAAACTGCCAGATACTCATGACAAGTTAAGCTCAAAGTACATATCATTGGTTAAGGGGTTACTGGGAGGGGGAAATAAATGTATCGTCTGCAACGGCAGCCATTGTTTTTCGAGGCGGAGCCAGAGCGGAGACCATGGGAGATTGCCTACAGTGTTAGATTTACAGCTTCGAATTGAAATCTGAGACGATATTCTGAGTAAAGACAAGTTTATTAATATGTGTTGTCAATATTGTCAATTAAAAGTCTAAACTTTTTACATACGAAGAATTTGTTTGTGGGAGTGATGCGAGTTTTTTCCAGAAAAAAACTCGCGTTCTGCCGTGTCCGGCAGGACAGGCAGTAATGACGTTAGTAGCACTGTTTAGCCTCGATTTGAGCAGATTTCTAAAAAACTTAGAAAAACAACATTAACTAGCTAGATTATATACACTGTAAGCTAAATGTACATGCCTTGTTTGGCCAATTCGGTCGATTGTGGAAGAAACTCCAACGTTTTTTAGTTATCGAGAGGAGTATCCAGCCATAGCGCTAGCTACTTTTGGGGCAGAGAAATGTAGGTTTCCCCCATGTTTCCACGTGTTTCCATGTAGTCACTAGAATGGTCATAACTTTTAATCAAAATATGATATTTCTAATCTGTCTTCTGTTCCACATTGCCCACAGATGTGTGGATATTCCACCTGCTCAAAGTTTTCCTCCATCTTGTAATTAAAGTGGTTAAAAATGAAGTTGTCTGATGAGGTATGGTGGATGGAGAAGTTTTTGTAAAAAATGGCTGCCTGAAATCACCTTGATAAAATATGATTTGCCTTAAGTAATCATATATTTATTCACATCATAAAAATCCCCTAGTTCTGTTCTTCAATATGGTGTCAACAGTTAAGGTGTATGATTTAATATGAAAATTCATAAAATTTGCATATTAATATGAATATCATATTTCAACAGCATATGGAATGTTTGGAATGTTGGCTTAGGCAGTAAACAGACCCCCCACATTGCGAAGGTTAAAAGAAAATGCTTTTTATTTGTTTTTGTATTGGGTAAAATTGGGTTAACGCAACGATGGTTCGTTGTGAACCTTTGGGTCATGTGACCCGAAGGCAGCACGAGGGTTAATGAAACAGAGAGCAAAGCAGGGAGCGTGAGCGCCAGAGCGAGAGAGAAACTTGGAGAGGAGTCGGGAAAAGGACACACAGAGGGAGGCTGAGTGGAGGGGCGAAGTTGACGGAGAACAAATCGGTGCAAAGATCGGTTCAAGGAGGGGGGTTTCAGTCTGTTTATTGACTTGTCATTGCCGTGAATGCCACGGGAGGTTTGATTGTGTTCGTGAGTCCGATGTCTTTTCACGACGGCGTTGGCCACTGAAAGCTCTCCTGCTGACAGTCTGAGTCCGCCCAAAGGCCGCAGTGCCCTTCAACTGGAACAATGACTCGCAATTACAGAGACCCGGGCTCTAACCTGCTCAGATAAGGAACCGAGGGATGACCCGCTCGGATCATCTGTGACAAAGAGAGCCATTGAGACAGCTGAGTATTGGCAAGCCCGCTAATGGCATCTTTATAAATGCCCCATCATTCAGCTCAATAACCACCCACAGACCCAGTCTCTAATCTCCGTGCTGTTTATCTGCTTCAGTGACGCTGCCAGCATTTAGGAAGGCCTTGGCTCCCACCCTCCTTCCCTCCGCCAGCGGGGAACACTTCTGTTCTGATAGAGCCTCTCTCGATAATTGCACCTCTTCTTATGTAAGTTCAGAACCAGCTCCGAGAGGGGGACGTGCCTGTCTGATTCAAGTGGTTGGGACTCCGCCGTTCCTCGTTCGGCCGAGGAGGTGTGCGCCCCCGACTGGTTTGGAGTGGGACACTGGAGCCATCTAGGAAGTGTCCCACTCCAGTCTGTCTCAACCTTGGTCCTCGGGACCCCCTGCCCTGCATGTTTTCCATGTTTCCCTGCTCCAACACACCTGAATTCAAATGAATGGGTCATTGTCAAGCCTGACACGGCAACGGGTTGCTACCAAGCTCAGCAGAAGCCTGCTAATGACCATTCATTTGGGTTTTCATGTGTGTTGGAAAAGGGAAACCTTGAAAACACACAGGGCTGGGGGTTGTGAAAGGCCGTCCTAATGGACGTGTGTTGATGTTTGTGACGTTTCTCCCTGGAGAGTGGGCTGCTGCGGAGCGTCAGTGTATGATCTGCGGCACACGCTTCAGCCTGAGAAGCCCTAATGTAAAAACATCAGAGGGAAGTAGATGCCCTTTCGCTGTCACATGAGACTAAGAGCAATGTTAGAACCAGGAAACGAGGAGGGGGAAGGCTAATTGCAGCTTGTGTTTCCTTTCTCCCCCCTCCATCTCCCTCGTTTTCTTTCTTTCTTTCTTTTGTGGAAACACAATTGTGGGAGGCGAGAGGGTAGATCGTGCCCCGGTGGCCTCATTAGGTTCATGTCGGGCACCAGGCTACCATTATCTCTGGGGGTGACGTCAGCCGAGCCTAGACATCGAGACTCCCTCTTGCTTTCACATCTTCCCCTTGGATGTCCTTGTCCTCCGTTTTGCAGAGGAGAAGAAGGGAGAGAATGAGACTCCGGGCTGTCGCAGCAGACCGGAGTCTCAACATCCAGACTGGTCAGATTCAGCCGCTTCAACCTGGCCCAGAGATGTAATTTGCTCTCTGGTAAGCTGGGAGTCACTTGTGGGGGTAGGGGTGGAGCAAGAGGAGGAAGAGACAGAGGAGGAGGGGGAAGAGGAGGAGGAAGAAGAGGGAGAGGAGGAGGAAGTGGAGGAGGAGGAAGAGGGGGAAGAGGGGGAGGAGGAGGGGGAGGGAAACTAGGAGGAGATGGTTACCAGCAGCCTATCTTTGTCAAAGCCACACCATGTGGAGTTGTGGGGGCAGGCACCCATACCGGGTGTCCGTTGGTCCTCGAGTCGTTGAATCAAGCAGTCGGTTGGACTTCCTGTTGTGCTCAGGAAGGAACCAGGTCAAGTTGGAGATTCACACACACAACCTTCTCAGCAGCCCTCCGCCCCGTCGCACTCATGCATTATCTATCAGCCACACAGCAGAAGACTCCTGAGCAGGCTGTGACGTGGTGACAGTGTTCCCGTGACGACAACATGCAGAAAGGTTTCATCTTGAGCTCAGCAGGGCTTGGGGGCGTGGGGTTGTTTGCATAGGTGTTTTTTTTTCTTTTCTTGCATAGAATGTGGCGGTTAAATGTAAAGTTGTCAAAAGAAACTGGGGGAGACAGGTTTAACGTTTTCAAAAAGTTGTTGGGTTACATGTCACACCCATGTTTAGTAGAACCCATTCGGGTTACCTGGTGGAGGTTCTTTGTTCTAAAAGCTCCTGTGTTCCCCTGCTTCTCTCCTTGGTGATGAGAGGCACCTCAAGGCTCGCTGTCTGAAGTCCTGCTCACCCGAGACCCGCATTTACATGATAATGATGGCGTCTGCCTCATTTCACATGATAATGGAGATGATAATGAATCTTTGAAATTATGACATTTCAGCCACTCGTTTATGTACGTGATTTGCATGTGGATTTGGTTTTGTTGTCTTTCCGTTGTGCTGTTTTTGCACAATGGATCTTTTTTTCTCTCTTTTCTGCTAAGCAGCTGCATCTAAAACGGTGAACACCTTTTAAAAATGGTAATGTAAAGGTTTTACCTAAGTGGTTCAGAAGGTCCTTTGTCTGGCCATGTGCTTGTAGATCAGGGCCTTTTGTTATTCTCCTTCTAGGGCCCATCAGTCTGCTCATAATGAGCCTTTACTTAAAGGCACGGTATACGTCATGTTGTTGAGAAGCACCGTCAGTCATTGCTGCTGAAATTCAAATCCACATGTTTGTAGCAACAAATGGATCGAAGGGTTTGACGGTGAAATTAAATTAATCCGATATCTGTGGCCGTCACAGGACTTTAATTAACACAACCAATCATTAACGTTGGACTGGCACTAATGCTGGGTACACACTAAAATATTTTTGTAATCTTTTAAGATTTTCAAAATGTGAGAGACCACAAACATGAGGACAAAAACATCTTAGACTTAACCGTTTTGCTCCCCCCCCCACATCAGGATTTCTGATCGTAAATATTCAACATGTTGAATATTCGGGATCGGGGCGGCTCCGACGTTCTTCCGAGCATGTTCGGTCACTCTTAACACACCTCAAACACTAGGGCAGGGCTGTGGCCGTGACATAGGGTTGTCGGAAGGGGGGAAATCAGCCCGATTATCCTGGGGTGTGTACCCAGCATAAGGATTGGACAGCATTCGGACCAAATGCAATGATTGGACAGGCTACTTGTCAGTCTACCTCACAGCAGTAGTCAAGTAGCGAGCTCATGTGTTTTGGAGGAGTGGCTTTGAAGGAGGGGTGGGATATTTAGGTTTGAATCATTTCAAATTCCAGCACAAATTGCTAGGTTCGCAAAACGTACCTATCTTGCCTTTAACTTACTGTTGCTACTTTTGATAGTCAACAATCTGTTCCATAGGAGTTACAGTCTAATCACACTGCCTGTCCCCAGCCTGCCTGCCTGCCCACCTATCTGCCTGTCTATCCACCTGCTCACTCACCCATCTGTCTGTCTCTCTGCTTGGCTAACCTCTCTCTCTCTCTCTCTCTCTCTCTCTCTCTCTCTCTCTCTCTCTCTCTCTCTCTCTCTCTCTCTCTCTCTCTCTCTCTCTCTCTCTCTCTCTCTCTCTCTCTCTCTCTCTCTCTCTCTCTCTCTCTCTCTCTCTCTCTCTCTCTCTCTCTCTCTCTCTCTCTCCCCCCCCATCTCTCTTTCTCAGAACGTATAGGAGAGGTAATCCAGGCCTCAGGTAGAAGTTCTTGGCTTCATCCTATCTCATATTGCCATCCCAGTATACCGTGCAGTTAACCTTCTTCCGTTAAAAGGCTCCACATTAGGCTGTGGCTGTGTTCTCCCTGCTGCAGTAGGGGTTTTCACTATCTCACAGACACACAGTGGTAGAGAAGATAGCTTTCACAATCACAAGAGAGAACCAGGGATACGACTCGGAATATATCATCAGACAATTCTTTTCTCCTTCCACTAGAAAGTCGGGTGTTCTCCCTGAGCGTAGCTTGAAGAGTAAACAACTTCACAACCAGGGCTCCTGGAGACGGCGATGGCATTTACCACTTCCCAGCCTGCAGATTGGTTATCAGGGTGCCTGGTGTGAAGCTTATATGTTCATTGGAGCAGCCCCCTCCATTATTTCACCGATTTAGGTAAACACAAATACAAGTACTCTTTCCCTGCAAACCCACATTTGAGGACAACAAACCAACGTTCGTCCTCCTTCGATAAAAGCATCAGCAGCAGTCAAATCGGCACCACGGGAGCCCAGACCTGAATCACAAAGTCTCCTTCACAAACTCTGATTTTCAATGCACTTTAAACATCTGCCTCTCACTGGGAAAATATTCTCATACTACACACATAGATAGTTTAAATCAGACATCAAAGATTTTATTGAGCTTGAATAGAATATGATGGTTCTAAATCGTGCTGTTGCTGAGGAAGGTGTTTATCATTTGGAGACAGGAAATCATCTTGGCCAAACGAAGACTGGGGTCCGCAAATGTGTCATCAGGAAATGAGTGGGGGAGTCTTGGTACTTGCAACAATGTTAAGTCACATCGTGGTACCTTACCGTACAATCAAAGTGGTAAAACTATCAATTGGGATATACTTCCAACCTTTTGAATCCAAGGGTCTGCCACTGCATCCATCACCCTCAAGACATGGCTGAGATACGAGAGACAGGATCGATCTCTTCCTTGACAATGGAACCAAGATTCACCAATGGAGAGGGAGAGCCTGAAGAGGGTGGAAATGGACTGTCACATGACCCATCTAACATCCAAGCAGCTTTGAAGGACTACTCCGAGACGTGAGAGGGTCACGTGCATTCCTGTCATCTCAGAAGAAAGCATGAGGGCCTGGTAGCTCACCGGATAAGTGTGAGTACCATGTAGGCTGAGGCCTCACCGCAGGGGCCTGGGTTCTTTGCTGGATGCCTTTCTCTCTCTCTCTCTCTCTCTCTCTCTCTTTCGCTCTTGCTCTCTCTCTCTCTCTCTTTCGCTCTCTCTCTCTCTTTCGCTCTCTCTCTCTCTCTCTCTCTCTCTCTCTCTCTCTCGCTCTCGCTCTCTCATATCTAAATAGTAGAAAGATGCAGAGGTTGGCTCTGTGGCCAGACTGGGTCTACTTTGTCTTATACCGACTGACTTTGAAGCATGTAAAAGGTTTACAAGGAACCACAGTAAAGGGCTGTCTCAAGTAGGTTCTCCAGACTCTGCAATCTCACCTCCCCATATTCATCAGCAGTTTGTGATACACAGTGTGACACACTGAAATAAGAACCTGCAGTGTTGTTCAATATATTTACATAACTAGAAAGTAACACTCAGGTATTGTTTTTCTCAAGGGTGAACTTTCTACAGCTATGATGAATTATGCCCTCTGCTGGCAGGACCTGGTAGTGCTGCTTCACTTTATTCTACTATTCCGTGTCCTAACGCACACTTCAGCCGTCCCTATTATTTGGCATAATATAAACGATCATCTTTCAGTAAACTATTGATTTATTTATTCATGAGGGAAAAGGGTTTGTATATAAGTTCTCCCCTATCTACATTTGAATGAGGAAATAAGCCTCTTATGCATTTACTCATACATATTTATGAATATACCTATGAACTGCTCTATTGAAACTTTAACCCTCTTGAAGCACAAATACAGAGTATATTTCATGCAAATGAGAGGTTTACCCATTAATGTTTTCCTAAACTCTAACTGTAATCATTTTGGCCCGCTTTCCTTGTTTACTCTCCTCAAAGCAGACTAAGTAACTGCACAGACTAGTCATAATAGCTGATTCCTCCAAGGTTGCAGATAGAACTTTTCTATTCATCTGATGGTTCATTAAATGCTAGGGAAATCTTTTAGGGAGAGTCTGACAACTTTCTGGACAAACGTTAGTCCAGTTGGCTGAGGAATTGTGTTACTGTGAATTTGTATTCTTTAGTATAAGATATTTATTAGTATATATGTATAAATGATCCATGATTTATACATTTAAATTCATGTACAAAACAAAAGATAAGAGTTCTGAAATAAAATCAGCTTTTTATTAGTGAAATTTATATCAGCGTTTAACAACATAAGCACCTTAGTGTAGCTTGTGATTCAACAGGATACATCAATGACTCAATCACCCACCTGCACAGACACCTCCACCCAGCCCATGATAATGTTAACATTAATTAAATCCCAGTCTAAATCTCATGCTTACCAATCTTAAAAAGTCAAGTATAAATTGCAAGTATCTCAAAACACTGTTTTTTTTAGTAAAATCACTAAACACAAAGATTCATAATCCATTATCCCCCTTTTCCCTTTAGAAAAAGCAATGTTATTGTTCTGTGTGATGGGCAATGTCCAAGACAGAATTCCCTCGGGGCAGATAAGGTGACCTTTGACCTCGCAGACTCCTGGCTGCAGCAGCACAACATCAGCAGAACTGGGAGGTGAAGACATTAAGGCTCAGTAAAATATAACATCATCAGTACACTTTGATTACTAACACTGTATCAGTGGCTAACTTAATTAGGTCCATGTTCCTGTCAGCATACAGCAAGGCTGATAAAAAATGACAAATGTAACATGTAACAGTATAATAGTGTTACATTATAACCGCTACTGTACAATGCAAACATTTAACAATACATTGTAACAATGAATAGTAACAATGTAAACGTGTTACAATACAATAATGTCAACATGAGACAATATAAACACGTTACAATTTAAAATACTGTCTCGATATAACAATCTAACCCCAACGTCCAAGGGGAGAACATACCTTCCAGCGATTTCCACACTCGTTACACAGCACAAAGGTGGTCATGGGCTCATCAGCACTGCGGGTCTGGACCTGCACACACGAACACACGCACACACGCACGCACGCACACGGTTTTAGGGTTTCAGAGTGTTGACCTGGCTGTGAGCAGGTGGAGCCGGCAGGTAGATGGACCCACCTGGTTGTAGGTGCAGTTCTTCTTCCGGCACTTTCCGCACTGCAGAAGGTCGGTGGAGGTGCCTCCTGTCTTGGCCATCTGGTGCTCCCTGATGGCCTCCTGGGTCAGCACGTTCCTCAGCTGTTTCAACTCATCACTGGCCATCTCCTGCACACAGAGAGGGAGAAGGGGAGAGGGGAGGAGGAGGAGAGGGGAGGAGGAGGAGAGGGGAGAAGAGGGGAGGAGGAGGAGGAGGAGGAGAGGGGAGGAGGAGAGGGGAGCAGTTGAGAAGGGAGGGGTTGAGAGGGGAGGAGGAGAAGGAGAGAAGGTGATAGAAGAGAAGGACAGAATGAGGAGAGACAGGAAAGAGAAGTAAAGAAAGAGAAGAAGAGAAGAAGGGGGCAGAGAGAAGACATTCTTCATCTAAAAGTGAGTGTGTGGGTGTGTAAATGTGTGTAAGTAAGTGTGTGGGTGTTTGAGTAAGTGAGTTTGAGTAAGTTACTGTCTGTATGTGAGTGTGGGACCCCAATAGTGTGGTCATGTGTTGTGTACCATGAGTAAGTGTGTGTAAGTGTGTGTGTGTGTGTGTGTGTGTAGGTGAGTGTGTGTCTGTAGAGTGTGTTGTGTGTGTAGGAGTGTGTGTTAGTGTGTGTGTGTGTGTGTCAGGCTATCAGCCAGGATGCTTTACCTCGGCAGTCATGACAGCTGTGTAAGTGAGTGTGTAAGTGAGTGTGTAAGTGAGTGTGTAAGTGAGTGTGTAAGTGAGTGTGTAAGTGAGTGTGTAAAAAGTATTCACCCCCTTGGATGTTTTCCCTTTTTTTTGCTTTTATACATGAAATCATGTTCCATATAATTTGGCTTTTTTGACAAAAAATAAATTTAAAAAAAGCTTCTTTCATGTCAAAGTGAAAACAGATTTTTACAAACTAATTTCAATAAATTAAAAATATAAAGTGTAAAATAAGTGTTTGTATAATCTTTCACCCCCTTAAAGTTACTGACATAATTCAACAGAGTTCCAACTAGTTGAGCCAGCAGTGTAACAATCAGTGAAATGGAGATCACCTGAGTACAGTTGATGTGTGTCAAGTGATTGTAGTATAAAAACACCTGTGTCTGGGAAATCCAGTCTGTGGTTCATCAGTATTCCTACTACAATTGCAACATGAAGACAAAAGAACACTCAAAGAAAAGATCATTGTAAAGTATAAGTAAGGAGATGGCTACAAAAGGATTTCCAAGACACCTAGGACCTCTCTGAAGGAGTTAAAAGCTTCAGTGGCTCAGAGGGGGGAGACTGGACATACAACTGTTGCCCGGGTTCTTCACCAGTCGAAGCTGTATGAGTGGCAAAGAGAAAGCCACTGTTGAAAAAAGCTCATATGAAATCTCGCCTGAAATTCGCCCAAAGGCATGTGGGAGACTCAGTATCGCCAAATCCTGGAGGATAATCTGACTCAGTCTGCAAGAGAACTACAACTTGGGAGTTATTTTCCAGGAAGACAATGACCCAAAGCATACAGCAAAAGCTACACAGAAATGGTTCAAAGACAACAAGGTGAATGTTCTGGAGTGGCCAAGTCAAAGCCCAGATCTCAGTCCAATCGAGAATTTGTGGCTGGACTTGAAAAGAGCTGTTCACACCCCCGAGCAACCTGACAGAGCTTGAGCTGTTTTGCAAGGAAGAATGGAGGAACATTGCAGTGTGCTGTGATTGAGACATGTCCACACACTCAGTGCTGTGATTGAGACATGTCCACACACTCAGTGCTGTGACTGAGACATGTCCACACACTCAGTGCTGTGATTGAGACATGTCCACACACTCAGTGCTGTGACTGAGACATGTCCACACACTCAGTGCTGTGATTGAGACATGTCCACACACTCAGTGCTGTGATTGAGACATGTCCACACACTCAGTGCTGTGATTGAGACATGTCCACACACTCAGTGCTGTGACTGAGACATGTCCACACACTCAGTGCTGTGATTGAGACATGTCCACACACTCAGTGCTGTGATTGAGACATGTCCACACACTCAGTGCTGTGATTGAGACATGTCCACACACTCAGTGCTGTGATTGAGACATGTCCACACACTCAGTGCTGTGACTGAGACATGTCCACACACTCAGTGCTGTGATTGCAGCCAAATGTGCATCTACTAAATACTAACCTGAAGGGGGTGAATATGTATGCAATCATCTACTTTACCTTCTATATTATAAATAAATTGACATTATTTTGTAAAAATCTGTTTTGACTTATTTCGTTTTTATGTGCAAATTCTTGTCAAAAATGCCTAATTATATTGACCATGATTTCATGTATAATAGCAACAAAAGGGTGAAACATCCAAGGGTGGTGAATACTTTTTATAGGCAATGTGAGTGTGTGCGTGTGTAAGTGGGTGTGTGCGTGCGTAAGTGAGTGTGTGCGTGCGTAAGTGGGTGTGTGCGTGCGTAAGTGAGTGTGTGCGTGCGTAAGTGAGTGTGTGCGTAAGTGAGTGTGTGCGTGTGTAAGTGAGTGTGTGCGTGCGTAAGTGAGTGTGTGCGTGCGTAAGTGAGTGTGTGCGTGCGTAAGTGGGTGTGTGCGTGCGTAAGTGAGTGTGTGCGTGCGTAAGTGGGTGCGTGCGTGTGTAAGTGGGTGCGTGCGTGTGTAAGTGGGTGCGTGCGTGTGTAAGTGGGTGTGTGCGTGTGTAAGTGAGTGTGTGCGTGCCAGGATGCTCTACCTCGGCAGTCATGACAGCGAAGCGGCTCAGCTCGATGCCTCCTGCCAGAACGTTCCTCCGCAGACCCGGGTTCTTGGGGTCCTTCAGGTTGCTGATGCGGCTGCGGACCCTGTTCTTGTACTTCATGTCCGTGGCTCGGTTCTCCTGGTAGATATGTGAGCGCAGGGAGTCAAGGAAGCGCACAGAGACATCTGGCGTCAGGAACCATCGCTCATACGCAGGGGCCCATCTGCTGGGGTTACGGTCCACAGAGTAGATACGTGATGTTGTTGTTGCACTGTGTCTGGTAAAACTGTAGACAGGGCCTTGGCACAAACTACTGAAATATTGTTAGAACGGGGCATTTGAGGTTCTTGATTATCTGCTGTGCTTAATACACTAATACTATTTGTACATTTAATCTAATGTAAATGTCAAGAAGTTCAAACTGAAGGCCGTTTAATTTGCGGAAAGGGCAGACTGTTTCAAAGGATATGGTCTTCCATCTCTGCAGCCATGGCATCACAGTTCGTCCCAAATTCTTTGTAGTTATCTAAGGAGACGAAGGCAAGAATAATGACATTCTTAAAAACTCTCCACAGAGCTATCAACCGTGTCTAAAGAGCTGTATACTGTCTCCAGTCTCTACGGAGCTGTCTCCAGTCTCTACGGAGCTGTCTCCATGTCTCTACAGAGCTGTCTCCATGTCTCTACAGAGCTGTCTCCTGTCTCTACAGAGCTGTCTCCTGTCTACAGAGCTGTCTCCATGTCTCTACAGAGCTGTCTACTGTATCCATGTCTCTACAGAGCTGTCTATGTCTCTACAGAGCTGTCTCCTGTCTTTACAGAGATGTCTCTATGTCTCTACAGAGCTGTCTCCTGTCTTTACAGAGATGTCTCCATGTCTCCACAGAGCTGTCTCCATTTCTCTACAGAGCTGTCTCCATGTCTCTACAGAGCTGTCTACAGAGCTGTCTCCACAGAGCTGTCTCCATTTCTCTACAGAGCTGTCTCCATGTCTCTACAGAGCTGTCTCCTGTCTCTACAGAGCTGTCTCCTGTCTACAGAGCTGTCTCCTGTCTCTACAGAGCTGTCTCCTGTCTCTACAGAGCTGTCTCCATGTCTCCACAGAGCTGTCTCATGTCTCTACAGAGCTGTCTCCATTTCTCCACAGAGCTGTCTCCATGTCTCCACAGAGCTGTCTCCATGTCTCTACAGAGCTGTCTCCTGTCTCTACAGAGCTGTCTCCTGTCTACAGAGCTGTCTCCATGTCTCTACAGAGCTGTCTACTGTATCCATGTCTCTACAGAGCTGTCTATGTCTCTACAGAGCTGTCTCCTGTCTTTACAGAGATGTCTCTATGTCTCTACAGAGCTGTCTCCTGTCTTTACAGAGATGTCTCCATGTCTCCACAGAGCTGTCTCCATTTCTCTACAGAGCTGTCTCCATGTCTCTACAGAGCTGTCTCCTGTCTACAGAGCTGTCTCCACAGAGCTGTCTCCATTTCTCTACAGAGCTGTCTCCATGTCTCT
This sequence comes from Osmerus mordax, assembly GCF_038355195.1. Lineage (NCBI taxonomy): Eukaryota > Metazoa > Chordata > Actinopteri > Osmeriformes > Osmeridae > Osmerus > Osmerus mordax. Next base: position 18,832,645 of record NC_090055.1, read on the forward strand.
ACAGAGCTGTCTCCTGTCTCTACAGAGCTGTCTCCTGTCTACAGAGCTGTCTCCTGTCTCTACAGAGCTGTCTCCTGTCTCTACAGAGCTGTCTCCATTTCTCCACAGAGCTGTCTCCATGTCTCCACAGAGCTGTCTCATGTCTCTACAGAGCTGTCTCCATTTCTCCACAGAGCTGTCTCCATGTCTCCACAGAGCTGTCTCCTGTCTCTACAGAGCTGTCTCCATTTCTCTACAGAGCTGTCTCCATGTCTCTACAGAGCTGTCTCCTGTCTCTACAGAGCTGTCTCCATTTCTCTACAGAGCTGTCTCCTGGTGTCTGTCTGCCCACCGTCTGTACGCAGCGCAGCTGCCAGCATCTCGATGCACTTGTCCCTGACGGAGTCCCCCGTGGCCAGGCGAGGGGACAGCGGACCCCCTGCCGAGCTGAAGGAGGGAGACATGGGGCTGGTCGGGGTGGTGGGGGACCTGGGGGTGTCTGGTTTTACTCTCCTGGGTAGCAGACACGGGAAACGGGAGACACAAAATGATATAATTGGCGTGTCATTTCGAAGTCAATGACGGGTGTCTGGCTGTGTTTTGTCTGTGTAGTTCACGACACACCATTCAGAGAAAATGCATTTTTGGTGATGTTATGGATTTACCGTTCGATACTGTCGGTGGAGGCCTTCCTCTGCAGAGTGGTGGAGGGGGAGGACTTGGAGCCATGCGACTCCCTTCTGGAAGTCATTAAATACTATTACCCCTAATGGACCCCATCAGGTAGCGCACATGGAACAGTCTGGATGGGATCAACAGTACAGATCAATGAGGAAGAAGGGGAAAGATGGCTTCCTCGCAGGCCTACCTGTCACCAGAGAGCTTCTTAGCCGGTGGGGATACGGCTTTCTTGGAGTCAGTAGACTCCCTCCTGAAATAACAAAATGTCGCCGGAGATTTGGATTGAGATGGATGTCGCCTGACCGCCCTTGACACGTTGAAAGTTGAGATACACAGGAAGTGTTTTGGGGAGTCGTGCCGGCAACAAAAGGTATTCCAAGGCTAGATACAAGCTTTACCTGTCTGGTTTGGAGTCCGATGAATGTCTTTTGACTGGATGTCCAGGCCTGGAGTCCGTCGAGTCCTTCCTACAAACACAGATGTGAACGTTAGCCGAGGCACTGAGATTCGTAGACACAAACTAGAGACTTCCCACAATGCAGTCTGTCTCTGCTTCTGCGGACCTGTCTTTGTCTTTCTTGCCGTCCACAATCGACCGTTTAGGAGCTTGTGGTTTAGATTCAGATGAGTCGTTTCTGAAAGGCGGGAAATATCAGTTTGCCACTTGTTTCACCACAGAACAGGCATTGGGCGATTCATGCACAGGCCGCCACCGAAAGGAGGCCTGTGATAGGGTGAACACAGAAACACGCTGCCCTATGAGAAGCTGTTAAGTAGAAAGTATGTTTGACCCTCACTGGCTCCAATAAACAATACTGATATCATTACTGAGCACAGCTGTGGAATACGCATGCACAGTATCTGTCAGTTGGCATGCTTCTCTCACTCTCCAACCTTTCTTTCTTAGCTTCCACAGACGATACTTTGGGTGCTTTGCTCTCTGATGAGTTTTTCCTGCAAAAGGAAAAGATGTTGAAAACTCCTGCCGGCTGCACCTCAGGTCATCATCCGATTTTTTTACTAGATGATACAGTGGGTATGCCAGGTCCTAACAGCGTGACACACCTGTCGTGTTTCACGTGGTCACACGGGCTCTTCTGAGAAACGGGTCTGGAATCGGACGTCTCCTTTCTGGGAGGTAAACAACGAGAGAACGGCCGTTTAAAAAACGTCGAAGGAAAACAAACTAGATCTAACCACATTTTGGAATTGTGATGCATTCCCAGAACGAGCATTTCCTGTGATTCTCTCAAGTACAGAGCACCCTACGATGTCACATCCTGCCCTGACCTCTCCTTCTTTCCGTCCACCGACAGGCGCTTCGTGGGGGGTGGGGGGTGGAGATGAAGAGGAAGAGGAGCGAAAGGAGCATTGGGGTCCGGGGGCCCTTTCCTAAACGGAAGATTGGAATCGCAGGTGTCACAATCGCTCCACAGCAGGAAACACACAAGCTTCAAGTGCTCTGCCGTTCTGTACACAGAAACATTATGAAACATAAACTGCTCCCTCATGGAGTTCTTGCTGCTTCTTCTGCTGTCGTGGACACAGTAACTACACAGAAACACTGCTCCCTCACAGAGTTCTTGAGCTCTGCTGTCGTCTACACAGTAACTACACAGAAACACGGATCCCTCATAAAAAACGGAATCACATTTCAAAGCAGACGCTGCCTCTGTGGTTAATGAGGATCAGAAGACAAGCAAAGTCTGACCTCTCCTTCCTGACCTCCAGCACGCAGGAGGGCTTAGGTGGAGGATGAAGGTGAAGAGGAAGAGGGGAAAGCGGGGCGTTGGGGTCCGGAGCTTTCTTCCTGAATGGAACATCCAAAGTTTGAACAAACACAGACAAAAAAGCTTGTCAGCTTCTACAGCACGAACGGCCTGAAGTCTGACAGGAAGTATCGGTGCATTTTAATGACATCATCAGCAAACTAGAGTGATTCGTTCGTTTGGGCACTGCTTGGATGCAGACTGGTGCAGGTCGTTTGTTATGTGGTTGGGAGGGTTCCAACCAAAACAGATGGTCATGCAGACATGCGATGTTTGCTTCCTGTGTTCCACATGACAGCCAGAACATCAAACAGACACAGTAATCTGATCTGTTGTTATGCGCCTGGTGCCCCTACGATCTCTGAGTAGACGAACGTAACCTCACAACCACCACTCACAAACGTTCATCCATCTTTTCACACAAAGCACTGCTTCTGACCTCTCCTTCTTCACCTCCAGAGAAGGCCGTCTGGGCGGAGGAGAGGTGGACTTGGGGGGGCGCGCACGGGGAGGACGGGAGGAGGGCAGAGAGTCCGTGGAGTCCTTCCTAAGCAGACATCACAGTACTTCAGACGGTGAACACCACGCCACACCACACAGGCAGACCTAAGCCACTGGCGAATGCAACACATGACCGACCGTATCACCCCATGCACCATGCACCATCAGACCGCTGGCGGCTCTGTCACGCTGACTTCCTGTGGCGGCGAGTCATTGAAATATTCAGGTTATGCCGCAGTCCGACCCAGTTCTGGCATATGAAGTTACAACCGTGGCATTGAAAGGAGGTCTACGGGGTTAGGAGTCACATGCAGGGGACAGCACAGTGCAAATCCGCCCTGACCTCTCTCTGGTCACCTCCACGGACGGACGTTTGACCGGAGGAAGAGGGCGAGGGGGATGGGGGGTCCGGGGAGGAGAGGGGTACCGGGAGGGGTACAGAATGTTCCCATCCAACACACTTCTCCTGCAAGGGGGGAGACAAGATATCCATTGAAGGTCTGGCACCGGGTCTCAACTGTAATCAGGTTCAACACTTGTGACCTAGGCCACCCGTGTCACCTCTCACCTCTCAAACACCCATTTGTGGTTGTCGGCGGGTCTCTCTTTGGGTGTCTCGTGCGAGCGTCTCTCGTTCCTGCACGCCTCCGCGTGTCTCTCTCTCCGCTCGTCCTCGGAACCTCTGTCTTTTCTGGGTTCTTCCGGACACCTGTCCTTGTGTTCCTCTGACGGGCGGGCCGTCTTGGTTTCCTGCTCGTGTCGGTTGTTGTGATGGTCTTGAATGTGTCCCTCCTTCCTCAGCGCCTCCGTACGTCTCTCTTTCCCCGTGTCGGCAGGGTCCCTGTGCCTGTTCTCTTCTGCGTGTCTCTCTTGTGGATGTTTCCCGGTTCTGGAAGTTTCTAGCGGCCCGTCGTTCTGGGGCCGAGTTGGAGGCCTCTCCCTCTTCCGTTCTCCCCCGGCCTGCTTGTCCTTCTTCTGGTAGTTTTCGCGCTTGTCTCTTCCAGGTGTGTCTGGGTCTTTTATATCAGGCTCCGAGTCTGACCTCGGTTCGATTCCGGGTCTCCTGTGACTGAGACAGAAGAGCAGGGCTGGCCACAACACAAACTCTGCTGTTGCTCTCTCACTCGTCTTGTCTTTAGGCAGACATGCGTGTAGAATGCGTGACTCAAACCTTTTCACTTTCACTTTGTGTTGTTTCCTTCTATGAACCTGTTTTGTGTGTGTGTGTTTGCTATCTCAGTGTGTAGGTGGATGTGTGTGTGTGTGTATTTGTTATCTCACTGTGTAGGTGGATGTGTGTTTGTTATCGCAATACGCACTTTCAAGAAACTGTGTCTCCCTTTCTAGAAAACAACCCACCTGGTGTCTCTATCAAAAGGGGAATGGACCGGAGACCCGGGTTGTTTGCTGGTTTCAACCCCGTTCTTCATCTCAGTGGGGCTCTGGGCATCTGCAAGACATTCAGAACGGGGTCCGTGATCCACACCACACACTGTACCGTCCAAAGCCGAAATACTGAAGTGATCCTTAACACTCGTGGACTTACCCAGAAGTCTCTTCCAGTCTTTGATGAGTAGCTTAGCCAGGGTTACCACTTCCTCATCGGTGCAGTGCTTCCTGATGCCGTTCACAGACATTCCAATCCTGGTTTCCTAAGTGTTCATTCGGTTAGAGGGATAGAAGGAACGTGTTTGTGATTGAAAGTTATCTGAAATAACTCAACTTGTTCATTCACTCTTCGGCGGGCATTGAACTGAAAGCTGACGGCTCACTGTGTATTTAGATTTAATCTAAATTGGGTTTATTTGGCTGATGGACATTGAGAATGTGGACACTGGTTCAGTAGATGTGCTACAAGGTACCTTACCTGCAAGTTTTACTCACAAAAACAGGCTGTTATTCAAATAAACAATAACACAAATGCTGAGAATAAAACACTAATAATAGTATTGGAATGTTACAGTTATCCCTTTTCTTTTTCTCTTTTTTGTGTGCAATATCTCTTTCCGTGGTTGAGTAGGTATTACCTGCAGGAGTTTAAGCGTCATGTTAAAACTCCTTAGCTCTTTCAGCAGATCCAAAGCGCCATCCTGTTCATAAAAGACAACAGTCAGAAACAGCTGGGATGGTGGTAATATAGGTCACTTCAGCTGTCTATACACACTTACAAGGTGATAGTTTTGGGACAGTAAGTTAAGTGTCAATGTGGACAGGCCAACATTAATGGGATGGGGCTTGACTTAAAGCTTGTAAGACTGTTGCATTTTCGGCGCACGACTGTAATGTGTATAAATCCGCCAAAACTGTTCATGACGACAACTGCGCATGGCCAACTAACAACAAACAGTCCCGCTCGACACCACTGTGTTGACCTTGCGCTATCCACTATAACCATAACATTCTCTTGAACTCGCAGAAATACAATGAGAGTGAATGCATGAAGTGGCCTAAACGCTACGTAAGTTACTGTAATGTCACATCGTCGCCAACTCCTTGAAAGCAAGTTTGCGCTGTAAGCAAGATCTAACCAATCCCCTGCCAAACACCTGTTACGGATTTATTGAACGCTCAAGTACTTATGTCAGAACTGTGTGCAACTCTTTCTAAATAATAACTTTACGATTTAAGTTCACAAAGAATTTTAAAACTGGAAAGATTAAAATATATATACTGAATAAGCGTGCATTGCCTACTCCATTTTCATAGACAGCCCTATAGGCCTGCAGCACGCGGTGACAGAAAATCAACCGACAGAAAGGTGTCAAAATACATTCTCACCGTGTTGTTTCTAGACACCATCTTGTCCAGTTTTTTAGCAATTCGAATTAGATCCTCCTCTCGCATCATAACGGCATGAATCAAACGTGCAGATGTAAATCACTTTGAACGTTGTATATCATTCAAATAAATGAAACGTGCGAAGTTTTGATCCTTCATACATCGGATTTTACGCTACGGTGCAGTCCAGTGTCCACTCGGTTAAGGGGCGTGTCCTGGGCAGAAAGACGGTCGGATCGTCTGACCATCTGGTCAACATGACACATGACAACTCCTAATTTTAGAAGTTGCTATGGGGCTGATACCAATATCGTATTTAAATAAACATATTACCGTGCAAACGGAACTCGTTATATATTGATAGCGGTCCCCGTTCTACATTTAGTTTTTGCGGTAGTTAGGCTACTTCTCCATTTACACACGCACGTTTAAACACGTTCACCCGCCCCCTATACACACACTTACAATAGGAGACGAGCCTTTAGCCTACATTAATTCGTAGCCCTTGGCAAAACTAGGTTAGAAGTCAATATTTAATTTCTCAAAATCGAAAGTGACAGCACCGAGGGGAGTAGAGTTCAAGAGAAGTGTCTTCTACAATGTAAGCTTTAAAGAAGCTGTTCAACATGTTATTTTGTTTCCGCAGCTGCGCCCTAAACCAGTTGAAAGCTCTGGAATTTATGGCACAGCAGCTGACAAGTGTTGAATGGGTAGGCTACCGTACAGTTGCATGCTAATAGTAGGTCTATTGGCTAAATGGGGACACACTGTAATTAGCAACAAAGGCGTAATTGATTCGCTGTACTTTAGTTGTATTCTTTCTGTTGCTTACACTTTTTGTACTCGCTGTTGGTGGGCAGTTTGTCATGTACAGGATTGCTTCAATGGTTTTCTGGTTGTTTATCCAGACGTAGTCCCCTCCAGTCTAGGACCACGTGGTGGCGCTAATGCTGCAGAGTAGAAGGTGACAGAAACACATTACCTATACAAACGTTGTATGACTGTGTGAAGAGCGTGAATGAGTGGGGAGTTGAAGGCGCGAGAGAGAAGGGTTTGGATGTGGTTTATCCTACACTGTATAATCAGAGTACAATTTAGACGTTTTCTGCATGTTTGAAAATATGACAGGCAGTGCCTCATTGCTTCACACACTACAGTAGCATTGAAGTGTTCATACATTTCCCCACACACCTTTTTGGAAATAGAAAATCTTCTGAAGTACAGTCCAGTACAAATACATAAAGCCTAAACCGGAAAAAAATCAAGAATTAAGACAATCTTGGTTGTTGATAGAAAATTGATTTGAAAATAGGAAGTGTTCGTGTGTTAAACGACACTAATGAGCTGTCTTCCCAGAGCGGTATTAGTTCCTCACCCAGGAGTTACCCAACAGGCCGAAGGAGCCAGCTCTCAGCCAATGTCTGGCCTTAATGGGAGTCTGTCGTGCAGTGATTGGCCGAGGGCCTGAGAAGTGGGCCAGTTCACCGAGAGGTAAGAAGGAAAAACAGCAGGAAGAGGAGCCAGGGATAAAGATCAGCCGCCATGTAACGTCTTACACTACAAACAGCTCCTGTCTTTCCCCTGGGCACTGGGCCGTTACTGGAGCTGGGGTGGGGGGCCTAACTCACCCTGGCCCTAACTCCCAAGAACTCTGCCTTCACCCTGGCCCTAACTCCCAAGAACTCTATCTTCACCCTGGCCCTAACTCGATAGAACTCTGCCTTCACCCTGGCCCTAACTCCCAAGAACTCTGCCTTCACCCTGGCCCTAACTCCCAAGAACTCTGCCTTCACCCTGGCCCTAACTCCCAAGAACTCTGCCTTCACCCTGGCCCTAACTCCCAAGAACTCTGCCTTCACCCTGGCCCTAACTCCCAAGAACTCTGCCTTCACCCTGGCCCTAACTCCCAAGAACTCTGCCTTCACCCTGGCCCTAACTCCCAAGAACTCTGCCTTCACCCTGTCCCTAACTCCCGAGAACTCTGTCTTCACCCTGGCCCTAACTCCCAAGAACTCTATCTTCACCCTGGCCCTAACTCCCAAGAACTCTATCTTCACCCTGGCCCTAACTCCCAAGAACTCTATCTTCACCCTGGCCCTAACTCCCGAGAACTCTGTCTTCACCCTGGCCCTAACTCCCAAGAACTCTATCTTCACCCTGGCCCTAACTCCCAAGAACTCTATCTTCACCCTGGCCCTAACTCCCGAGAACTCTGTCTTCACCCTGGCCCTAACTCCCGAGAACTCTGCCTTCACCCTGGCCCTAACTCCCAAGAACTCTGCCTTCACCCTGGCCCTAACTCCCGAGAACTCTGCCTTCACCCTGGCCCTAACTCCCAAGAACTCTGCCTTCACCCTGGCCCTAACTCCCAAGAACTCTGCCTTCACCCTGGCCCTAACTCCCAAGAACTCTGCCTTCACCCCAAATACCCTCTCCGGGATCTTCTGTTCCCATGGTTACACTACACCGGATGTGAATTCCAGAATTCCCATACGTTTTGAAGTGCTGAATTACACCAGATCCTTGGCGTTGGGTTTGCAGCTCTGTCATTAGCCTCTCTGGCCCGAAACCACATGAAGCCTCATCCTGTCTCAGCTCGTGACAGCGGGTAGAAAGTCAAGTCTGCCACAACGGGTCTGGCCTCTGGAGCCATGCCTCTCTGGAGCCATGCCTCTCTGGAGCCATGCCTCTCTGGAGGCAGAAGAAAGCCGTCCCACTCCTTGACATTAAGTGGTGCCCTCTCTGCTGTGTTCTTTTGCAATTGAAGAGGTAAGCCGATACGGTCAGTCTACCAGAATACATCCAGCAGCTATCATCCACTCAACCTCCCCCTTTTTCACCACATGCACCTCTCCCTGGCACGGGTGTCTTTGCCAGTCTGGGAAAAGAGACGCCAGGCCCGGGCAATTAGGGCAATGCTTGGATGACGACAGCCCAGAAAATGAATGATTTCACTCCAAATGTATTCTTTTTTTCTTTCTTAAGGCTTTGTCTGTAACTGCTGAGGGAGAGGAAGAGAACCTGAAATAGGACCCTCTTGAGTGGCAGGTTGGAATTGTCTTGGACGTTCACGTCCTCTTTTGGGGTTATGAGCAGAGGCGCCGATACCGTGGGTGCTCCAGAGCTCCAGCACCCACGGAAAATACTGAGCACCCACGTACATACTAGCCTAGATCTGAGCACCCACGTAGATACTAGTGTAGATACTTTTTTTTTTTTTTAAAGGGCGTGCGCCCGTGAGCACCCACGGAGGAAAACATAAATCGGCGCCTATGGTTATGAGGTCATCTGAACTTGTGCGGGTGGTGGTGCTGGCCGTCTCCTAAAAATGACTGGTTCTCAGTAGTTTGGTCCTGAAAAGGCTTTGGTTCTGGTGAGCAGGATCGGACCACCCACACAGTCATGAACTCGGGGGACTAGCCTCACCTGTTTCCAGTCGGTGCATCCCACCAATAAAATCACTCTTATACACAAACACGCACATTGACTGTACACACCCAGGCGCCCACACACAGTTCCTGGCAACACTTTCTTAGTCTCTCTTTCAAACTCTACTCCTGCGAGGTAGGCCTCAACAACCAGGGTTCACACAAGCTTGAAGGTGATGTACACAGAAACTGCATAATGTTTTGAGGCTATCTACATCCAGTTGTTAGGCTATCTCCATGCAGTTCTGAGGCTATCTGTAGGTTATCTAAATCCCTGAACTTGGAGATAGACTTAGTAGGGTGAATTTGGGTAATCAATGTCTAGTCCACAGAGCTTTGACTCTAGGTTTAGCATGGATGTTATGTGACTGAAATCACAAAACGTGATTGGTGTGGTGTCACAGAAAGGGTCAGGACACCAGATAGTCGGGAAGCTCCGATGAGAAAATGCATGCAAAACATGTCCCAGATTACCCAAATTCACCCTACTTGGGAAGAAGAAAATGCCAGTCAATTCCCAAGACTTAAAGTTCAATGGCTCATAGACAGCAGAAGGCAGGGAGGCTGGAAAGGAGCATGTGTACAGTTGTATTACAACCCTTGAGCAACCTTTAATTACACACTGACACGCTCGGCGTGGAGTCATTTCCATAGCATGTCTGCAAAAAGATCCTGTGGTTCTACACAAGCCTGCTATTTGATCTCCTGGCTCCCATCATCCCCTGCTCCCTCATCCGTGATCTCCATCGTCCCCTGCGCCCTCATCCCTGCTCATGCGCCTGCTTTCTGCTGACAGACCACGGAGATTGGAGGCCTCCTGCCTTTCAGACAGGCAGAGGGAGATGAGGCATCCTGCCTTTCAGACAGGCACAGGGAGATGAGGCCTCCTGCCTTTCAGACAGGCACAGGGAGATGAGGCCTCCTGCCTTTCAGACAGGCACAGGGAGATGAGGCATCCTGCCTTTCAGACAGGCAGAGGGAGATGAGGCATCCTGCCTTTCAGACAGGCACAGGGAGATGAGGCCTCCTGCCTTTCAGACAGGCAGAGGGAGATGCCTGCAAATGAAACCTAGTATCAGTGTCACGTTGATGATCAAGAAGCAGCTTCCGGAAAGCGTTCGTGTTTTTCTCCAGACCCCTCGAGGGGGTGAACGTCTAAGATGATAACCAACCACTGTTATCTTGTTGACGCATTCATCATCTGGTGTACGCGATGCGTGGTGTCTGATGCGTGGTGTCTGTGATGCATGGTGTCTGCAATGCGTGGTGTCTGTGATGCAGGGTGTCTGTGATGCGGGGTGTCTGTGATGCGGGGTGTCTGTGATGCGGGGTGTCTGTGATGCGTGGTGTCTGTGATGCGTGGTGTCTGTGATGCGTGGGGTCTGTGATGCAGGGTGTCTGTGATGCAGGGTGTCTGTGTTGCAGGGTGTCTGTGATGCGTGGTGTCTGTGATGCGTGGTGTCTGTGATGCCTGGGGTCTGTGATGCAGGGTGTCTGTGATGCAGGGTGTCTGTGATGCAGGGTGTCTGTGATGCGGGGTGTCTGTGATGCGTGGGGTCTGTGATGCGTGGGGTCTGTGATGCAGGGTGTCTGTGATGCAGGGTGTCTGTGATGCGGGGTGTCTGTGATGCGGGGTGTCTGTGATGCGTGGGGTCTGTGATGCGTGGTGTCTGTGATGCCTGGGGTCTGTGATGCAGGGTGTCTGTGATGCAGGGTGTCTGTGATGCAGGGTGTCTGTGATGCGGGGTGTCTGTGATGCGTGGGGTCTGTGATGCGTGGGGTCTGTGATGCAGGGTGTCTGTGATGCGGGGTGTCTGTGATGCGTGGTGTCTGTGATGCGTGGTGTCTGTGATGCGTGGGGTCTGTGATGCAGGGTGTCTGTGATGCAGGGTGTCTGTGATGCGGGGTGTCTGTGATGCGGGGTGTCTGTGATGCGTGGTGTCTGTGATGCGTGGTGTCTGTGATGCAGGGTGTCTGTGATGCGTGGTCTCTGTGATGCAGGGTGTCTGTGATGCAGGGTCTCTGTGATGCAGGGTGTCTGTGATGCAGGGTGTCTGTGATGTGTGGTGTCTGTGATGCAGGGTGTCTGTGATGCAGGGTGTCTGTGATGCGTGGTGTCTGTGATGCGTGGTGGTGTCTGTGATGCATGGTGGTGTCTGTGATGCAGGGTGTCTGTGATGCATGGTGTCTGTGATGCAGGTTATCTGTGATGCGTGGTGTCTGTGATGCGTGGTGTCTGTTTGTGAAGATGGTGTTTTCGTGTCAGCGCTGCTGTGGAGTAGCAACCTCACGATGGGTTGAGGTTACCCATCATCCTTTTCACTGTCTATATGAGAAAGTATCCATTACAGATGTACAGTACAGTACAAGAGAAACAGTGTACCCAGAGAATAACTGAATAACCAAGAATAGTCAGTTATTGTATATTTAACTGGCATGACAACTGACCTATTAAGCTGTGTACAAACATCACATTACACAATCTCACAACGTGCTGGTCAACAGAACCAACCCTACACGCTTGCTGATGAAAGCCTTGCTAATGATCCAAATTGTGTTAGTGTGTAAATCCCTCCTTGCCCTTACTTCCGTGCTCCAGGGTGCTAATCCGCCAGAAGCCAAGAGGGTTCAGGGCCTGTAATTGGCGTTTCTTCTTCCAACAGTGATCTGGAGCCTCAGGTGTGCTTTCTCTCTGGCCCGGTTTGAAGAGTGTTGTTGTGTTGTTGCGGAGTTAAGAGTTTAAGGTTTGGCAGAGTGGGGGAAAGAATTTGGACTAATTACAGCGTGAGCCACTTAGTGAAACCTCAAAAAGTGACCGTGCGCATTTTCATTCTAATCCTAAACTGTTAGAGTTTGGTAATGAATGTTTATCTTGATCAGGACCTGTGTTTAGGCTGAGTGAGAGAGAAATCAACGTGATTTCTCAGGAAAGAACCCAGCTTGGAGTTGTGTGAGGCAAGTAAATTCACTGCCAATCGAATTCCTGCAGTTCAAAGACGTGTGTGACACACTGCCAAATACAAACCAGACTTTAGTGCAACTGGAGAATAAATATTCACCTCTGCCTGCCACACAGAGAGAAATCCAAAAGCCCTGAATGCCTGTAAATCATATGAGCGAGTTCTTAGTAAGTACTAGGTAATCAATAAATCTATTGGATTTAATAGAAACAGCTGGGACATTTGCAGTGCGTAAGCCAGAATGGGACTTGAACCAGCAACTTTAGTGTGTGAGTGTGCGTGCGCGCACGTGTGGGCGTGCGTTTCCACACGTGTGAGTGTCAGCTTCTCGTAACAGTGTCCAGACCGTCGTGGGCCTCTAAGATGTAATCATGTTAGTTCACATCATCTGCAGCTCCCTCTGTTTGTGTCCTGATAAACATCCTCGCACCGTGCCTCATCACTGAAGAATGCCCTCCTTGGTGGACTGATGAGCGACCGTCATGTGGAGCGAATGAGTACATGTCTGACTTTCAGCCCGACGCGCCAACCACCAGCAGATCAATGGTGCTACGATCAAACTTGAAGTTTACAACTTGCGGCCTGTTTTGTCATCTGATAATGAAACGAAACCGAGTGGGAGAGGAGTAAATGGGATGGGTTGGAAGAGGAGAGAGGAGGGGAGGGGAGAGGAGAGAGGAGAGGAGAGGAGAGAAGAGGAGGAGAGGAGGAGCAGAAAGGGGTGCGTGGAACTATCCAAACATCTTTCAGCTGAGTGTTCAGACTCCTGGAGGATTGATTGGTCCCACATGAGAGTGCAGTGGCCCAGAGGAAACAGGGGAATCCTGTACAATCGCTAGGATGGAAAGAAGAAAAGCGTAGCTGGCCCACAGATCAACCCAGGCGTCCTCGTTATGCTGCAGGAGGATTCCAGTGTTTCATACACACACAAACATGCATGCTCAAATACATTGCGCAACACCTGGGTGAATATACAAGAGTATCTTGTGTGCAAGCGCACATACACACACGCATGCTCAAATACATTGTGCAATGCCTGGGTGAGGACACAGGAGTGACAAAGACCTGAAGATCACCGTGAGGCAGCGCTGTGGTCGACCTTAGTGGAGGAAAACACAGAGATTATGAAGATGCAGGAAATGCTAGATCAAGGAAATCCAAAGTTATCTAACTAAATCCTGGTTGAGTGTGCTTGTCTCAGTAGGCTCAGGAATTCAGGTTGCGGTGTTACATCACAGCAATGAGTCTTGTGGATTATGCGGCTTGTGAATACAGGCCGCTCCTCAATGCTGGCCATAGGAATACAGTCAGAAGCGTGCACTTCTGATCCTTGAATTTCGGCTGCGCTTTCCACATGAACGATTGGCACGTCACTTTCAATAAAAGCGTCTGCTAAATGAATAAAATGTACATTATACAACAGGCTGCCTGTTTCTACTGCATGTAAACAAGAGTTACAGCCACCCACCATCCCCCGGCATTCACCTTTTATCTCTACATTTAGATTCTCCACTGTTAGGTGGACTTTCTAACCGCAAACACCAAAGCAACAGAGGATGTTTGACAGCTGTGATAAAGAGCTCAGTATATTTAAGGAGCTTTTCCACCACTTGAGAGGAAAACAGTTGATTTTTAACGTTATGGTGTATGTTTCACGTTAGCACAAACCCCCACAGGAAGGTGAAATGGACCCGCAGGGAAGGTGTGTCAGCTGTTTAGACCCCAACAAAGTCTGGATGAGTGGAGGCTTGTAAAATTAATTCTGGCTGACGTGACTGGATGAAACTGGTTCTTCCACAAGGTCTGGTATGGTCTGGTTTGGTCTGCTCTGGTATAGTATGGTATGGTCTGGTCTGGTATAGTATGGTATGGTCTGTTTTGGTCTGCTCTGTTATACTATATTATGGTCTGGTCTGGTATAGTGTGGTATGGTCTGTTTTAGTCTGCTCTGTTATACTATGGTATGGTCTGGTCTGGTCTGGTCTGGTCTGGTCTGGTCTGGTATAGTATAGTATGGTATGGTCTGGTATGGTATAGTATAGTATGGTCAGGTATAGTATGGTATGGTCTGGTTTGGTCTGCTCTGGTATAGTATGGGAGTCAGGTGGCTGAGCGGTGAGGGAGTCGGGCTAGTAATCTGAAGGTTGCCAGTTCGATTCCCGGTCAAGCCAAATGACGTTGTGTCCTTGGGCAAGGCACTTCACCCTACTTGCCTCGGGGGAATGTCCCTGTACTTAATGTAAGTCGCTCTGGATAAGAGCGTCTGCTAAATGACTAAATGTAAATGTAGTATGTTATGGTCTGGTCTGGTCTGGTCTGGTCTGGTCTGGTCTGGTATAGTATAGTATAGTATAGTATGGTATGGTATGGTCTGGTATAGTGGTCTGGACTGGTCTGGTATAGTATGGTATGGTCTATTCCAGTCTGGTATAGTATGGCATGGTCTGGTCTATTCCATTCTGGTCTGGTACGTTAAAGTTTGATCTGGTCTATTCCAGTCTTTTCTATTCTGTTGTGGTCTATTCCAGTCTGGTCTATTCTGTTCTGGTCTATTCTAGTCTGTTCTATTCTGTTGTGGTCTATTCCAGTCTGGTCTATTCTGTTCTGGTCTATTCTAGTCTGTTCTATTCTGTTGTGGTCTATTCCAGTCTGGTCTATTCTGTTCTGGTCTATTCTAGTCTGTTCTATTCTGTTGTGGTCTATTCCAGTCTGGTCTATTCTGTTCTGGTCTATTCCAGTCTGGTCTCGGATGTTCTGGTCTGGTCTAGTCCATTCTTGTCTAGTCTGGTCTGATCGGATCTAGTTCAGTCCAGTCTGGTCTGGTCTGTTCATGGTGTGGTGTGTTTTGTTCTGCTCTGTTTTAGTCCAGTCTGGACTGGTCGGGTCTTAATCATCCGTCTGATGAGACAGTGGAACGTGCAGAGGCCAACTCACACAGAAGGATAACCAGCATCAACATAAAGTCTGGAGACTCACAGGCAAATCCAGAGGAAATATTAGACAGTTGGAAATGACATCACTATGTTGCATTTGAACCTCATTTAAACTCCTGTGCTTGATGCCGATGTGCACAATACAAAGAGGGCAGCCAGAAAGAACATGACTGGGAAACTCCCATCGCATTAAAACATAAATGATTTACGGCTGGAGACATACTTTGTATGGGATAAACCTTTCTTTCCATCGCGGTGATCACATTTTTGGTGAGAAAGCAGTGTTGTTGTGTGATTGGCCTCGAGTTCTTAGGTGTTCCAGAACCCTGAGGCTGATGTCTTAATTGTGGGTTCCTGTGAGAAGAACAGAAACCAAACACAGTCAAATTACTGCGAGCTATAAATATTGTTTCTGTAATTTTTTGTGCCTAGACAATTAAGGGATTACAGCCACAGGTAGGGAGAAGTAGATAAGAGTGGAGGAAGGGAGAGAGATAGCTTTTAGGCCTGTGGAAGACTATGCCAATGCAAAAATGGATTGTGCCAACCTCCTAGAAGACAAACTACCAGCTGGTTTGATAATTATACAAAACCAATAAACACCAACCGCCACTTGCTCCTGGGAAATGGAGTTCCTCCAATGCAGCCACACGGAAGAGACACACAACCATCCCCTGGACCCATCATGATTGAAAGCAAAACCAACCTCTCCTTCAAACCTTATATTTCCTGTCTACTTTCAGGAATGTAGAAAGTGGGACTTCAAGGAAGGCCGTGGTTGAGAGCTCCACATGACACCGGCTGGGTGGATGAGGCCAGGGGAGATTGGTGAACCTTGACCTGGCACCTGAAACCATCCTTCACAGAATCCTTCACTGTCACGGACAACATACACTACTGCTATTATAGAGTCCCTTCTGTGTGTGTGGGTCTGTGTGTTTGCATGTGTGTGCATGTCTGTGTAGATATACATACATACATACAGTACTGGGCAGAAGTCTTAGGTACCAAAGATTTTGGACATGAATATTGTCATATATTTCTTTTTTTTGTTTTCTCTTTTAAAGCAGTAAAGCACACAAAACACTTTAATTGTGCCCAAAACTTTTGCACAGTAATGTACAGTATATATATGTAGTATTTACTATGTGTGTGTGTGTGCGTACTGTGTGAATGTGTGTTTGTGCATGTGTGGTAGTTGTGTATTTGTCTGTAACTGGGAGGCAAAAGTTTGATCTGAAATTCAGATTGCAGGGTGGTGAGTTGCTATGTTCTCATTAAACAGTTTTATAGGTGTTCAAGGCGGATGTTATTGTATTATTATGTGCTTTGAAATCCGTTCATGCAGCTTGACAGAATGGTTATTTGTGGATAGAGACTGTAGGCCAGGACTTATCTGAAAGTGTTAAATCCTAAATCACTGTATTCCAAGGGATAATTGGTTGAAAAGGCAGAGACAGAAGGCTGCCTCGGTCTGGTGAGTTCAGCAGCTGTTGCTTGGAAGAAATACAGATTAGCTTCCTGACACAATTAGATGCAGATGTGTGTTTGCCGAACTGTGCTTATGCAAACGTTTCGTTTTTGGGGAGACTCCTTGTACTGTAGATGGTCTTTAGACAAATTCAGCACGTTAAGAAGAAATAAATCAACTAACTGCAGCCCCAGGTGTGGTGGGGGTGAGATGGTGGGGGTGAGGTGATGTGGGGGTAATGGGGGGGAGGTTGCGGGGAGGTGAAGTGGGGGTGAGATAGGAGTGAGGTGGGGGTGAGGTGGTGGGGTGATGGTGGGGGTGAGGTGGGGAAGCTGGGAGTGAAATAAAGTGAGGCTAAGGTGTGTCAGGTGGGGGTGGGATTGGAGTGAGATGGATGAAATGGGGTTGAAGGTGGGGATGAAATGGGGGTCAGATGGGTGAGGAGCAGGTGAGATAAGGGTGAGTTGGGTGAGGAGGGCGAGGAGGGCGAGGAGGGTGAGGAGGGTGAGGAGGGAGGGGAGGGTGAGGAGGGTGAGGAGGGCGAGGAGGGCGAGGAGGGCGAGGAGGGTGAGAAGGGTGAGGAGGGCGAGGAGGGAGGGGAGGGTGAGGAGGGCGAGGAGGGTGAGGAGGGAGGGGAGGGTGAGGAGGGCGAGGAGGGCGAGGAGGGCGAGGAGGGCGAGGAGGGCGAGGAGGGTGAGAAGGGTGAGGAGGGCGAGGAGGGAGGGGAGGGTGAGGAGGGAGGGGAGGGTGAGGAGGGTGAGGAGGGCGAGGAGGGAGGGGAGGGTGAGGAGGGAGGGGAGGGTGAGGAGGGTGAGGAGGGAGGGGAGGGAGGGGAGGGTGAGGAGGGTGAGGAGGGAGGGGAGGGTGAGGAGGGTGGGGATGGTGAGGAGGGAGGGGAGGGTGAGGAGGGTGAGGAGGGAGGGACAGACAGTTCCTCTGACTGGGCAGACTCCAGACACTGTGTCCAGTCAGCTGCCCATTGTTTGTCAGCGGGCTGCAATGCCAGGAATGCTCTGCTCCCTCTGAGAGAGCTGGAGTAGAGGGAGGCTCTCTCTCTCCCTCTCTCTTTCTCTCTCTCTCTCTCTCTCTCTCTCTCTCTCTCTCTCTCTCTCTCTCTCTCTCTCTCTCCCTCGCCTCTTCCTCTCTGTCTTCATTTCCCTCTATTATTCTCTCTCCTTCTCTCTCTTTATTCCTCTCTCTCTCTCTCTCCCTCTCTCACTCTCTTCCTCTCTCCCCCTCTCTCTTTACTGATCATTTTGCAGCAGGCAGGGTCCTTGGTCACATTAGAAGCCCCTCTCTCTCTGAAGTGAAAAAAAACAGATTATATTTCTCCCATGTGAGCTATTCTAGTAGAGACCCCCCTCCCCCCATCCTCTCCCCTGCCTCCAAATAGAGAGAACACTGTCTACCCTGCACTGGTATTTCCTAGCACACTCCATCAGCCACCATGACATCACCACACACACACACACACACACATTGCCTTCACAGCTTAGTGCGGACCATAAAGCTCTCATAGCTCTGCCACATCTCAGCGCTGCCTAGACGCTCCCGTTCCCGCTGTGTGAGAGTGAGAGTCAGACGGCTGTTTCGTCGGAAGACAAAGAAACAAGGAGGCACAAACGGAAAAGCGTTTCTCTGCATCACCTCAGACAGCAGCGACAGGAGGAAGGGGTGGAGGTTCGATCGGGGGTCGACACTGAGCCTCCTCGTGGCGTGGTGGACGGATGCTGTTGGGGCTGAGGTTGCTAGGCAATGCTCAAGCGTCGTCCCCCCCCCCCCCCCCCCCCCCCCCGACACATCTCGGAGCTGCGGACGCATGTCGGCCTTGTGGCCTGTCGCCATGGCGTCCAGCAGAGACATGTGTTTCCCTTCACGCCTCTGGGATGATGTCACTCTGTCAAAGTCGTATGATCACCAACACAAAGCTTAATTAAAAACACCTACACAAGTTCTTGCTGTGGTCTGGGGATAACACGCTCGCTCGAGTTACTGCTGGGTGCGGCTTTGTTGGAGAAATCTTTGATTTTTCGAGTGGAAATCGGTGCTGAGCTAATAAAAACGATTTCCTAATCTGGAGTGTCGATGGTGAAATCTTGAACTCTCGGCTGGTCTCGAGACCAGATAAATGCTACACTGTTGCTTGAAGAATGTCATAATTTGTGGACGTGCTTAGTGGTGAGGCTGTGTGTGGGGTCTCTGTCATTAGTGTGCTCCTGCTCCTTTCATTGCTTCAGCCCACACACACACTCTTGCTGACGAAGACACACAGGCCTGCTTATTCAAACACACACACATACTAGCAGGCAAACGCATGCATACTCACACACACACACACACACACAAGTCTCTGTGTACTGTGTGCTGTGCCTCTCCTCATAGGCCCCAGGAGTCCCTCAGAGTGTGTGCCTCTCCTCATAGGCCCCAGGAGTCCCTCAGAGTGTGTGCCTCTCCTCATAGGCCCCAGGAGTCCCTCAGAGTGTGTGCCTCTCCTCATAGGCCCCAGGAGTCCCTCAGAGTGTGTGCCTCTCCTCATAGGCCCCAGGAGTCCCTCAGAGTGTGTGCCTCTCCTCATAGGCCCCAGGAGTCCCTCAGAGTGTGTGCCTCTCCTCATAGGCCCCAGGAGTCCCTCAGAGTGTGTGCCTCTCCTCATAGGCCCCAGGAGTCCTTCAGAGTGTGTGCCTCTCCTCATAGGCCCCAGGAGTCCTTCAGAGTCTGTGCTTCTCCTCATATTTCATGTATGTAACTGTCCCTAAGAAGAGCTGACACGCCCCATGACCTGGTAAACAAAGTCAAAATATGTGCGCTTGTTGCCTCAGGAAGTAGAACTTACACCTCACGAAAAAAACAAGAAAATGTGTTTCAAACGTGACAATGGTCAGACCGGCCGAGGCCTCGCCTTCCACACCAGGATCCATCTTTAAAGCCTCACACCACGGGCCAAAACACCACGGGCCAAAACACCGCGGGCCAAAACAAGCAGAGACAATGGCAGTGACTGATCTCCAGGATGTTGGTGTGGAAAGTCTTTGAGAGTATATCATTGGTCTTTAAAACAAACACATTTCCTGGTTTGCTTACTAATCCTTTGTGCCAAGGCAATTTATTTTATTCGTAACGATTCATTTCCAGCAAATATAAAGGCCCTATCTGCTAATGGGTGAAGTCACTGACTAAGAGTAATGTCTGAATGTTTGGTCACATACTTTCATTCCAACCGAATATGAGCTGAACGTCTGTGCATTCATATAGAGGTTATTATGTTTATGAAGCAGTCCATATGGAACAGTTTGTTTCCCCTGGTGCAGGTCTGGCGGTTACATCAGCTGTTCTTCATTTCCTAAAATAAAGACTGACGAACCAGTGGGACGAAAATATAGAAATTCAAAACAGAAGTTTTGTGCCTGGACAAGTGACACACTGTATCTATGGTCGCCTCTCATTCCAAAAACAACGTCCTGTTGCACACCATCCCTGTCTCAATAACAACACTGGTACGATGGGGAAACGGGTGAGTTCACCCACAGAAGCAAAACCTGGGATCCAATATTCACCAACACACACACAAACAGGGTTTTTTTGTCTAACCTTGTGGGGCCAGACCATTCACTCCCATTTAAAATGGTGTTATCTCTAATCCCTCATCCCCTAACTCTAACCCTTAATTTAATCCTAATCTAACCTAATCTATGTAATCTAACCCTAAACCTCCCTGAAAAAAGCATTTGAAGTTATGGGGCCCAGCAATAAGGCTGTAGAAAACGTTTGACTTCACGTGACTAAATTTGGTCCCCACAAGGGTTGTTAAACAAGTGTGCAAACACACAAACACACAAACACACACACACAAACACACACACACACAAACACACAAACACACACACAAACACACACACAAACACACTTCTGTACTTTTCCTAGTTTTATCTATAGGATGGCAACCCAAGGTGGCCAATGGGAGACCAGGATACTTCTGAAACGGAACCTGCGGCCCATATTTTGACATGCTTACGTAAGCGGTTCAGTTAGCACCCTGACCAAGGGGCTAGTCCTTAACCGCTCAAAGGATTTGCAGCGAGTCAGAGACAATGAGATTAGACAAAGAAGGAAAAACTAACTAAATAACAGGGCTCTGAAGCCTTTTACTTTAGATGTTGAGGACAAATACACATTCTACTGGGAATATCCACATGTGTTTTCCACGAAAACGTAATCTTTTAAATATAACATACAGAAGTACCAAACTGGAAACTGGATGAGACTAACGTGGTTAATATTACCAAAAACATGTCTGCTCTTCAATATCAATTGCATTGATTTTCTTGATGGGGATGCGTTTTGAAGGATGGCAGTTTTAGCGCCGTATGGAACACCGCTTTTAGCACACATCCTGGCCATCGGCTGTGATTCTTCTACATTTTGATGTTGACATGAGCAAAATGGCATGGATATGGTATCATTCAAGCAAACAGGATCGGGTTTCCATTGGCAACATGGGTGGGAGAACAGGCCAGTCTTTGTCCCGAAGCTTCTGTATCACAGAGGGGAGAGAGAAGCCATTGTGCTCTAGCAAGGCTTCCCTATGGTTCATGTCCTCAGATGGTAATGGATCCCCTGCCCCACTTTCACAAGTGAAACTCAGAGTGACACGCTAGTGTTTCCGTGGGACAGCTACTGGAAATGGGCTTGGTCTTTGGGTTGTCTTGAGCCATCAAGACAGGAGGGGAAAGCTACCCCCCCCCCCCCCCCCCCCCCCCCCAAAAAAAAAAAGAATGTGATTGTAGAAGACACGTGTGGAAATCGATTTAGAGAGCTAGTTTTGTGTAGAATTTATTTTGTGTTAGTACACGTTCTCTTGAAACCTTTGTACATATTGAGGTACTGTATGTCTGGTAATAAAACATGCTGCTTAAATAAAACACTGTTGATGTGGGATAAAAAATATTGAATAATATTGTGTCTTATCTACAAGGTCACAATTTGCTTCTTCAAAACACAGATACATTTAACCTTGAAAGACCACTTACAATATGTGAGGATAACGTGTTGCCAGATAAAAAGAACACAATAAATGGGATTTTCGTTTTTTTTGTATTTTTAATTTTCATGAATTTGAATGCCTCTGTCCCTGAAAAGACAGTTGGAGTTATCTAGGAAACACAGATCGCTTTAAAAAGCACTGCTCTCACATTACAGTGTTTTAGTACATTTCATGGTTTGTTTTAGGCACTTGGAATCACAACAATGTTCCCTTCTCAACAACAAAAATAAATCTTTGGTCCTGTAAATGTCATTTAGAAAAAAGTCAACTGAAGCCAGAGTATGAAAATAACAGAGCTTCATAGAAAATGCTCATTAAACGGACACGTATATAACCTCATAAAGACTTCTTTCACTTAAATATGGACACACTCCAACATTTTCTCTACATCTGAAAAAAGGACCAGCGGTCATACAAACGATCTGCAAGAGAAATATAGAATTGAGAAGAATACATGTCGGCTCAAATCACTTATACAGCAGTAAAGGATCGCGTCAGTCAAGTCACATTTGGCAAAAAAAAGTTACTTTTCCATCATGTTTTTTTTGTGTTTTTTTTTGTCCTTTACTTTTTTCTTTCTTTGAAGAACAAAGGGCAATGGAACCAGTCCTCCAACTCCTCCGCCTTCTCATCCCCTGAGACAGAGGGAGGTATGGGAGCCAGATCTCTCCCCCTGCCTGCCCCCCTCCCAACCCACACACACCTACACACCCACACACACACCCACACACACCCACACACACACACACGCTGAACAGCTCAGTTGCAGGGTAGCCACGTCTGGTAGGATCTGCTGCAGGCCTGGATGAGGGGCGGCTGCACGTGAGCCACGTAGTAATTGCTGAAGTTGACGTCGCGCACGTACGGGGCGGGCTGGTAGAAGCAGGTGACGTTGGCGACGGCGGGGATGGCGTTCTGCTCGGCCAGCGCACGCAGCGCCAGCATGGAGATGAGGCTCAGCGTCTGCCGCCGCTCGTGGCCCATCAGGCACACGGTGCTCTCGTTCACCACGCCGTGCAGGGTCGCCAGGCACTCGTAGCGCTTGTGCTCCATGCCGCTGAAGTGGTTCTGCAGGTAGGCCTCCAGCTTCCTCTGCTGCTCCAGGATGTCGGAGAAGTCGATGAAGAAGCGCGAGCACATGTAGCGCTGCAGGGACTTCATCTCCGTCTCCGAGGCCGGACGGAAACCCCGCACCAGCAGGTGGCAGTATTTGAGCAGCCCGCCGCCCCGGATCTCCTCCGGGTTGCGCGTGGCAATGACCTTGCGGGAGAGGTGGCCGATGGCCTCGCGGAAGTCCCCGTACACGCTCTCGCCGCGCACGGTGGGGTGGAAGCTCTCGGACATGGGCGTCTCGGAGCAGCGGTCGAACAGCAGCAGGGAGTCCAGGCAGATCTGGAAGGAGTCCACGCTGAACTCAAACTGCCGCCTCAGAGAGTCCACGAATTTCAGCTCCACGTTCTTGCCCGTGTTGTTGGACAGAGAGATGAGGCTCCAGCGGTCCGTGTCGTTGCACACCTTCACCAGTTTCTGAACGTACGCCTCCTTGAGGGTCAGTGCCGAGATGCGCTCCTTGCTGACCCCCGCCGGCAGGAAGTCCAACAGACAGTCCAACACCACGTCCTTGACGAGCCGGAAGGCCTCATCGTCCTGCAGAGACACGCCGAAGATCAGGTCCAGGTCCTTGTAGCCCAGGCCCGTGTCCTGGTGGAGCACGTGGCTGGCGGCCGAACCGTTGAGCCTCAAGTCCCGCACGGCCACCCCCCGCTGGGCCAGCCGGGCCCGCACCACCTGCGGAGCACAGACAAGACACAGACGCTGTCATCCCGGCTAAGCACTCCTGTCATCCACCGAATACACTGCAGCTGGTGAGGTAAAAGCTTCATTGAAATGTCATTTTTACATTTAGATATGACTTGTGTGTGTTTTCTAAGTTGAAATGGACTTATTGTGACTTATAGTGCTGCAAGTGTGTTGACCACCCTTGGAGTTTGCTGATTCCAACGTAAGTCAGAGACACAAACCTGGTGACCCTCAAGCCAATCTCTTGAGACGTTTCCCAATAAGTTCCACATGGGCCCCACAGAATCAATGTGTTGAGGAGGCCAGATCAATAGCACAGCAGACAGAAGTCCATTTCATCAGTATTCCACTCAGCATGAATGAAGCCTAACTGGCTCAGATAAGAGACAGGGACTTGATCTGCTTGCCTGCCTGCCTGTCTGTCTGTTGGCCTGTCTGTCTGTCTGCCTGCCTGCCTGTCTGTTCGCCTGCTTGTCTGTTCGCCTGCTTGTCTGTTTACCTACGGGGAGTCAGATGGCTGAGCGGTGAGGGAGTCGGGCTAGTAATCTGAAGGTTGCCAGTTCGATTCCCAGCCGTGCCAAATGACGTTGTGTCCTTGGGCAAGGCACTTCACCCTACTTGCT
This sequence comes from Osmerus mordax, assembly GCF_038355195.1. Lineage (NCBI taxonomy): Eukaryota > Metazoa > Chordata > Actinopteri > Osmeriformes > Osmeridae > Osmerus > Osmerus mordax. The sequence goes on from NC_090055.1 coordinate 18,856,609, forward strand.
TCGGGGGGAACGTCCCTGTACTTACTGTAAGTCGCTCTGGATAAGAGCGTCTGCTAAATGACAAAATGTAATGTACCTACCCCGTCTCCCTGCCTGCTTGTGTGTTTACATGCATGTCTGTCTGCCTGTCTGTCTGTCTGTTCACCTGCCTGTCTGCCTGTTGACTGTCTGTCTGCTTAACTTGTCTGTTGACCTGCCGAGCTGTTTGCCTTGTATCGGTCTGTCAGTCTGCCTGTCTATCTGTCTGTGGGTCAGAAGGACTGCTCCAGACCTGGTCTAGCAGACAGCAGCCCCTCTCGCAGGATGTACGCCTCAGCGCTGCTGCCACAGAGAACAAGCACGTCTCGGTGCTTCCCCAGCAGACCTTACCAAGAGAAAACCTCAGCTCTATTCCCCACGACCCCGGGGGTCGGGAGGGGTCAGACAGCGTCTACTTCCCCAGTCCCGGTGACCCACGAGCAGGCCTCAGCAAAGAGACCGCCGGCACACACACCCATCTGTGAAGAGGATGTCCCGCTCGGACGCTATTGGCTGTGTGTGTATCTTCAGCCGGGCCATGCAGGGGCTGGCATGCCAGCAGGCACACAGCAGGGCTATGTGGAAGCCCAGAGGGCAAGACTTCAAAGATGGAACGCATCCAGAGCATGCTGAGGGCTAAAGGGAGGAAGCTAAACTTGTTAAAGGCCAATCCACTTGGTGGAATTGTGGCATTGAAAATGAACCGCCTCCATGCATGCGAGTGGGGGGTGGGTCGTCACCGGCTCTTGGAAAGCAATGAGTTTCCTCAACAAAGTGTCGGTTTAATATGCGGATGTTGGACATCTGGTAGTAGTTTCCAGAAAAAAGAGCTGACGACTCGCACTGCGTCAACGTATGGATGCCTTATTATACAAAAGTCTCTCCCCAGTAAGGGTACATTTGCCTTACGATTTACATTAAAACTGCATTAAACAGCCTCAAGCATTGAACCAATGTGTGACAACACCATTAAGAAAAACATGACTTGTACTTGTGACAGCATTAGTCTGACTGGCCCCTGGGCCTCCCAGGGAACCTGTAGACCAGAGAGGCCTACAGTCCAGCTTACATTCCTCTGTACCTGCAGCACACCTCAGTTCCAAATCTCTCTGCAGCCCTGGCAGATTAGTGTCAGTATGATAGTCGTAAACACTCTTTCATGGTGATCAGATCATAAGCTGGCAGGTATTTATACACACCAGGTCAGACCAAAGGCACAGGCTTGATGGCTCATTCCTCTCAGACAGGGAGACAGGTGCTTCGCGTCGTGGCCGGCTGACAACTGTAAAATCTACTGTTGTGGTTTCTGGTTTGGGCTACATGTGGTGTAGCGCTATCCCTGTAACTGCGCTCGTGCATCCACCGTCACTGTTGTGAAACCAGAAACGCCATCCTTCCTTTTCCCCTCTCTGGTCTGTTGCTCAAGCTTGCATTGGTAGAACAGCATTGGTAGAACTTGTAGCTAAATGACTAAATGGCTTAATGACTAAATGTAAATGTAAAGGTTTGTATGGGCAGTAAGCACTGATCTAGGACCTGCGACTAGAGTGCGCATGCGCCCCTGAGAGACCCAGAGTGCTGAGGGAGCGGTGGCCAGCGGGCGGTGTGGTGGAGACAGAGGCCCTATCCCTGCAAAACTACAGGACATACAGGACTACAGGAGTATACGACTACAGAACGACAATACAGGAATAAAGGACTACAAGACTACAGAACTACAATATAGGTCTACAGGACAAAATAACTACAATACAGGTCTAAATCACAATAGAACTGCAGTACATGACTCCAGCCCTACCAGGACTGTAGGACTACAGAACTACAACACAGGTCTACAGGAATGTATGACTATAGGACTACAAAGCTAGAGAACTACAATACCCATCTGGGCACTACAGGATACAGGCATACAGAATGGCAGGACAACAGGACTACAAAATGCAGATAAGATGACTGTTCTCAGAAACCCGGGGTGTTGTTTAAACTGCTGTGTAATGATCTTCAGGAGTGCTGCCCAGTTCCACCCAGAGATAAAGCAGTTTCAGCCTCCTGTCCTCCCAGCACTGGGATGCTGATTTTGGACTACAGGAGCAGCCCACAGAAGTCTATGACTAAACGGCAAACACACCGTAGAGAGAACTGATTATTTAGATATCGTTCTTGACGTTGACAGCAAAAACATGGCCGAGCCCATGTTTTGAAAAACGCTGTCGGGTAATAACTCAGCTGTGCTCATAAAAGGGGGTCGTAAATTCAGCCCCCAAGAAACTACCCAAAAAACAAGCACATTAATACATATAAATGAAGTAATTAACAGAGAAAGCTTCCCAAACCAATAAAGCTTATCCTCAAAGAGCTCCGTGGAAGCTGTCAGTCCTGGCGGGCTAATGGTCTTCTCTTCCCAGGGGGTTCAGAGCACACATGGTCTCTGCTGGAAGACCACTGAAGTGTGTGTGTGTGCGTGTGTGTGTGTGTGTGTGTGTACAGACAACTGATAGTTCAAGCTCAGCTGGCAGATGCTGTTTTGTTATGAAACACGGGTGGAGGCGACAACATGGGGGGTCGAATTCAGCTCGTGGTGCAAGAGCCCTCACGTGGGGGGGGCAAGGGGGGGCTAGGGGGGGGAGGGGGCACGGGGGGGGGAGGGGGGGGAGGGGGGGGAGGGGGCACGGGGGGGAGGGGGGCACGGGGAGGGGGGCACATGTGTTTCTCCCCACCCATTTCACGCGCGCATCAATGAAGCACTCAAGGAACCTTCATCAGAACCGCAACCACACTAGACCCAAAGCTTATAAGTATAGATACTAGGAAGACACATTGGTGGGTCAATTTATCGTACCCATTCAACATCATGTGTAAACCCAAGGCAAACTAACTCTCTTCTGTGTTAAGCTAACTCCCCCCTCCCCCCCTCTACCCAACATGCTTATGGTGCTTGTGTAAAATATCCACGGGAATAGAGGTTATTTGTACAGTCCTCCAACTTTAGTCAGTTTAGTGGCTTGCGGTTGACCCCTGACAGCACAGATAACCTAGCCTGTTACTCCCTCCCCAGGCTGCTGTGTGAGGCTTAGACTTCACGTGCACCTATAGGCCTGTGTGAAATGGGTTTAGGAGGTCAGGAGACGTTTAAGATCCTGTCCCGACGATTCTGTCAATTACATCTGATCCAGGTAAGGGTGCGACTCGCTAGTTAGCGATAAATGCCTTGAGAGGCATGAGAGGAGAAAGTGAGAAAGCTAAAGAGAGAGGGAAGGAGGGGGGGAATAAGTGTGTGTGAGAGAGAGAGAGAGAGAGAGAGAGAGAGAGAGAGAGAGAGAGAGAGAGAGAGAGAGAGAGAGAGAGAGAGAGAGAGAGAGAGAGAGAGAGAGAGAGAGAGAGAGAGAGAGAGAGAGAGAGAGAGAGAGAGAGAGAATTTAAGCAATCGTTCAACAGCTGTGACAGCAGGTTATAGGACCGGGGGGTTTCTCGTTTGAGCTGAAACGCTCCTTGCATGCATACTACAGCTACCGTAGCCTCATTTTAAAGGTCGTCATCAATTTCCCTCACAATTTCAAACCTTGGGATAAAGCATCCTTCGAACAAAAACGACTTGAACAAGTTATTGTAATGTTGCAGAAAATTAAGATTAACGTTTACCTGGACAATGTGTCGGGGTTGCACTGAGAGTGTAGGGAAATTTCCGCGGCCGTGAATAGGGATTGCGTCTCCAAGGATTGAGTCCAAGCGCTGCACCTGATCCCAGGACAGGACAGAGAACCGCCGACTCTGATCCGACGCATCACCGTTGGACATGGCGATATAAAAACTCAACTGAAATACTAAAGATGTAGTTAATGTTGCGATGTCAATCTGTCGGGGGAAAAACTTCTGTAGCAGTCCAGATCTGTCCGGTCAAAGTTTAAAGATGCGGAAAGGAAAGAGTTATCTCTGTAGGACTTGGAAATCCAAAGCCAGTTTGTGTCCTGAAGACTTGTAAGTAATTTACTCTATGTTAACCTGGTAAATGTAAACTAGTCCCTTAAATACTCAAACAAAACTGTGAAAACTCACAACGCAAGAGAAGGTAGTCTGCCCCTGTATTGGACGTGCCCGCGTCTAGTCGGCTTGAGAAGTTGCCCGAACAATTCGTCCGGCTGAGTTAAACCCCCTTCCTTTGCATAGCGCTGTGATTGGTTGGGCTACAGGTTCATTGGTTATGGAAACTCCGCCTTGTGCCACTGCGTTCTTTAAACCAGACGTGTGAACAGATAGTGGACGCCACCTAGGTACTTTTGCCATGGGCCACAATATTCTATGGAACATGCCTGGGCAAAGTAGAACTGTTACATACAAGTAAAAAAAAAAAGGCTATGATGTTTATTTTTGGACAGCGTGTTATAGAAGCCTATTTGACAATCTATTCATATCCGTCGACAAGGCTCTCTAGCCTATGTCTAATTTATTTTCTCATTTTCTATTTTGGCTCACATTATAAAAGTCATAGCAACGTGACTGAGTTACAACAGCACAATACATTTTAAACTGCTTTCCTGTCGGAACTTTTATAAAAGAGACCTTTTTTCTATTTGCGGCAGGTCATTGTTATTTCCTTGACAAACAAAACCAATACCAACCACAACAACAACCAATGAAATGTTTTGTTGATAAACAGTTGAAACAATAGTTTCAAACAAGAATTAAAATGTGTAATGCATGGATGATCTCATGTCTAACATTTAGAAACAAGGGAATCAGGAATCTAACCAAATGGTAAGATTAAATAAACACACACACATAATTGTTCTCTTATCATATAAAACAAATGGTGTTATGTAATAGGTCTTAACTGCAAAAACTCTCCAAGAAGCGTATGTCAACAGGATTCCGTTTATTGTGTTGCTACTTCTGTACGGCCGTGTTTTGATACAATAAACCACACAGACTGGTGATAACCTTGGTATGTCAAAGACCGCAAAACCTTTCAGCTTCTGGTTACTTTTCCATCAGTTCCGATAATGTATCAACAGTGGTTTCCAGTGTGACCTCTGAAGTGACCAACTTCTCTCTAATCTCCAGAAAGGTGCACAGAATGGACCATGCTCATGGAAACATTGAAAACGTCACGAAGACCTCAGAAATAAAGGAGTTGTTTGCTCTAGAACCCTTTTCAAGTTCATTGATTCGTGAATTCTAAAAACATGTTGAAAAGTGGTTCTATCGAAAAACGTAAGGTTCTAGAATTTGTTTCTCCGAAGGTTTCTATTGTTACAAAGAGTTGTAGGTGGCACCCTTTTGTTTTCATATTTAATAGTTTAGAATGGACATGGACAACAGGACAAAGCCATTCTTTGTTTGATTGTGTCAAATCCTTCAAATAACCCTCACGTCGACTTCCATGGCTGTACGATCTGTGCAACGTCAGTGACAACACACTGTCCATTTTCAGTTTTGGTTATGGATCTGGAGCGCCGCAGCCCGGTGACTCATTCTAAACCGGGAGCTGATAACCATCAGATGCTGGTCCGCCCCTTTGAAAGCCTGTGATGTCAACATCATCCTGTTCCCGTGGCAACAGCATCCCCGGTCGTCAGGGCTGCCGCGGCTGCTGGGCAGCGGCGTCTCCAGGACGGAGTCCGACCAGGTGGTGTTGTGTTGCACCTGCGTCATTGGACTATAAATAACCAGCCACGCGGCGCAGGAGACGGCCCTCCACTTCTCTCCCTCTGAGTGTGGAAGGAAAACTAAACCGGAGGCAAACTAAAAGAACAAAAAAAACTAAACACACCAACAAATGAATGAATCAGAGCTCTTGACACGGTCAGTACCTGTTTCACGTTTCCGGTGTGGGGGAGTGTGTGCGGGCGGTCTGGTCAGAGCAGATCTCAGAGAGTAAGATCGGAGATCAAGGAGAGCTGTGTGTCATGTCTCACTGTTCTAACAAAACAGAGGAGGATCGACTGGCATTACTCGTTTACATCATGACAAGCTATTTGTTTGTATCCCCAATCCCTTAGAACACAAGACGATCAGGAGCCAATGACCTCTGCACCTCCATTGGACCCTGACACAGGCTTGATCCACATCCTGAAGCCTTTCTTCCTGAACCTGTGAGTCTTGTAGGCGGGGTAGTATTTGAACACACCTTGAATAAATGATGTTTAAGACCAGCAAGTTAAACATGCTCAAATATCCTCCAGAGGAATGACTGAACGCACCCCTCTCTCGTAGCACATTGCTTGAGATTCCACAGTTCATTCGAGGCCAAAGACACTCTTGTGCTGAGACCAGTCGTCTTCACAGGATGGAGCCTGATGAAAGCCAGCCGGGGTCTATTAGATGTTAATGGGGAATCTTTTCGACTCCAGCCTCAAGACCAGCTGGAAGGAAAGTTACAAAAAAATCGATTGATTCATAGCAGGTGCCATCTGACCAGTGGAACAGGAGTGTACGTCATAGCATGTTGTAAAAACCTCGCTGTAAATAGGTGTTTCTGAACAAGGCAGTTGACACAATGACTAATCAATCATACACTGTGACCAGAGAGCACATGCTTCTCTGTGACACTGGCATGACAACCAGGGAAGCTAAACCGTTTTAGCATTGTGTCTTACGCAAGAGGTTATTTACAGCCTCACACGATGGAGGACATTGTTCCTCAGAGAAACGTCCTTCTGTTACTTTACGTGAGTGCCCCATAGCTACAACCAAGTGCCAAGACAATCCACCAAGACGATCCCTTTGTTAGATTGTGTTTCCATAAATTATCATTATTTCATGTTCAGTCTCTTTAACATCTATATATATTTGAGTTATGTATGTATGTATTATATACGTAAGGTAGATTATCTATGTAAGGTAGATTTTTATGAGGTAAATTCGTTTTTTTATTTCTGTGTGAACCCCGCAGAGCTGGTTGTTTTGTGTCAGTAGCGTTGGTGAGCTGCTCCACTGATCAGGACCTACCTGGGGGCGTTCTCTCAGGACCTGATAGGATGCAAGCGCACTTATCTCTCTCCCTGCAGCCCAAGCTGTGGAACGGGGTTGCGCAAAGGAGCTGAGGTGTTGACGTCAAACATTTCTCTTGCTGCCTGCTTGATTGATTACAGCAGTGCTTTGCAGAGCAGATTGGCGAAAAGGTAAACACGACCAAACACACTCGCCGAGTTACCGTGGCGTCAGACCCATAGCAGCAGAAACTAGTCAGCATGCCACAAAAATGACCCTGACAATCTTTCCTCTAAGACGAGAAACAATCTGATACATTTAATGGCATTAAATACCTTATTAGGTATTCTACTGCAGTATCTTAGTTGTATCTTTGTAATTGTGTAGGAAAGGTCAACATCAGCTTGAAAGTTTGAGGAATGCCTTTGTAAACACCTGACTGTAGCCAAACAATCCATTAGTAATAGCAGGGTCTGTTTTATATCTTGTATTCTTGGACAGCAGCTGGCCCTACTCGAGTCAGAGTTGAGTACGATGCAGAGCGGTGAACAGACTACTTTGGGAGTCTGGCGTCCTCCCTCACTGACACTTGGGAATATTTCCTGGAGGAGACAAGGTCCTTCAGAGTGGCACTATGTCAACGTTTCCAGCTGGGGGGGGAGGCGGGGGGGGGGGGGGGGTAGGTGTCGATGATGACGCAGTTGCGCTTGGGTTCAAGGGTGAAATATGGTGTTATTTGACTCGGCTGTTACGTGAGTGTTTATGTGGTGCGAGAGAAGGAGATTAAGACGGCAGGCAGCCCTGAGGAGAGCAGAGGAAGATTGTTTTCTTTGTCTGTTTTTGGTTTTATTTCTTGACAGGACAGTTGGACAGAGAGACAAGAAAGCAGAGAGAGAAAGAAGGGAAGGTGTACAGGAAGTGGCCCGACACAGAGTTGGACCCAGGCCCCTGTGTCAGGCAGGAGCTTTTAAGGTACGTGCTCTTACCCATGTGAGCCACAGGGGTCGCAATACATTTACATTTACATTTAGTCATTTAGCAGACGCTCTTATCCAGAGCGACTTACAGTAAGTACAGGGACATTCCCCCCGAAGCAACATCATTTGGCACGGCTGGGAATCGAACTGGCAACCTTCAGATTACTAGCCCGACTCCCTCACCGCTCAGCCATCTGACTCGCAATAAAATGTGACCACTCAACTACAATATTACATAGGACAGTGCAACTAAAACAACAATGTATTCAAAAGATTATGATAATACCAAACAACCAAAATATAAGACTTGTAGTTACAACACTACAACCCTGTAACCGAAATGGCAGAGAGGTGGAATGGACTGATATAATCTTGCCATTTGTCAGAAATGCTGATTTGACAAAAGTGCTCCGATTCATCTGTGTGTGAGTGTGTGTGAGTGTGTCTGTGTGTCTGTGTGCGAGTGTATGTGCGCGAGCATTCCAAGGTGTGCCTTCCAACACGTGCGAGTGTGTGAGTTCATCAGATGAAAGAGCGTTTTTTTCGAGGGAGCCCTCTGGTGCAAATTTCATCTCCTGGTAAACCGCCCATCTGAGTTCGCACAGGCCTCTGCGTAACTTATTCCGGGCTAGGAGGGACCTCATGTTGAGAGGAGGAATGCATGGACAAGTAATAAAACACCGTCACCCCCCCCCCCCCCGCCGCCCCACCTCCCCCCGAGGGTTGTCCAACAAAGTCTGCTCCCTTAATTGGTGTCCAAACTAAGTTGCGCAATAATGGCGCCCACATCCCGCCCTATCAGCACAGGGCAGAGGGAGCGTAGCTGATGTCCAACTGCATTCCTCCGTCAGAGCCGAGCTGCGCAAACACAATCAGTCTTCGGACTAAAATGTTTTTATTTGTTTAAAGAACATTCATCGCAGACAGGACCGAATGACCCACAGTGAACGATGAGGCATTGCTAAAAGTCGTTTTTGAAAGGACTTTTAAGTCTTGACATTGGTGCGTCTTCTTTATACGTTCCTTTTTCTCGATACTGGAGTCTCCAGCCTTATCTGTTGAAGTGAGCGTGAGATCATTATGAAGCAGTTGAGAACTCAGCAGGTTCAGGGCTGCTTCTCCCGCCCCAGCAGAGAGTTGAGCCCTGCTCACAGCACACGGCAGGCTCATACCCGTGGAGTCAGCAGGGCAGCCAACCCACGCGGCTATAAAACAGACGACACGTCTTTATTGCTTTCTCACATGAGCCAAGAAACATGCTAAAAACACGCACTAGCGCACTGTGTCACATACCTCGGAAGAAAGGAAACAGCCCCTTCCTCTTTTCTTTTGAACATGTTAAAGGAAGCTAAGGGGAAACCGCACTCAGCTTGGCTCTCTGATTTAATTCCCAGAAATCATCTCTTTTCCATAAACAGGAAACATGAGGGTCTGTCTAGGGAACTGCTCCTTGGAAAGACATTGTGTCAATTTGTAGGAATCCCACAAGGGTCGGTGCAGCAGTAACACACACACACACACACTCTCACACAATCATGGCTATCAGCTGACATCACCTGGGAGAAGCAGACAGGCTGGTTTTATCGCCTGACTGTCGGCCTGGCTGCGGCACGCTGCCATGGAACTTTCCAGTCCTAACTCCTCAGATCAGGCTCCAAGGAGACCTGCAAGGATTCATGGGAAATGAATTCTCCCATCATGCCGTGGGCCAGCCAGTGACAGCTGTAAGGTTAAAGACAGGATTCTAAGAGACAGGGACTTGCATGATGACTGCATGATAAGCCCGATGGGGTTTAGGGAAATAACTCTCATTTCCCTATATAATTATTATTATTATATATTTGACGGCATTGCATGAGTTAAGATTTCAATGTAAATGCACACGGTACTGCTCTGTCCTTCAACAGAGAAAACAAATATGCAGAAATAACAAAATCCGCTGTAAAAACTGATAGGAACTTGGCTTGTTGGCCCAAAAGATCAAAATGCATGTGAGTGTTCTGGTGAAGAGTCAGGATTTTATGACTCTACAGTGTAATTGGAAGCAGGAGGGAGAGGAGGGTTATTGCACATGCGGCCAAAGGCTGTTCTTACTTACAGACCCAGCGACAGCTGCTTACCAACCTCTGAGCGCCACACCATAAAGACTCCACACGCCTCTGTGCATGTGTCACAGGATAGGGTTGAAGACCTGGGGTTGTGGGTTATGGGGTCCTGGGCTTATCATAAATAACATTTGGAGTTATTGCGAGGTATACCTGTCCTTCTACCTGGCATCGCGGTGACGGCATGTCTACTTGGCCTGCTCTCTTGAGTGGCTCACTGTGTATTTGTCATTGGCCATGTTCATGGTCATGTTCCATGGCAGAACACCGGTGTCTCTGACACGGTCTTATCGCTGTCAGCTTCTCTTTATTGGCTCGTTGCTGCACACCGAGTTCTTACAGTGTGAAGTTCACCAATCGTGCTCTGGCTGTTGCGTAACTGTCACGTGTCAACTGTAGTAAGAGCAGTTTTGGTCTCAGCATGACATCGACACGATGTGGGTAGGCCAGAGCGGAAGTATGCCTTCAGCTGTCATGGTTGGGAAGGGTTTGTTTGACGGGAATCCCTGTTTTAAAATACAGTTCTGCTCTGAGGCGTTGTTAGACATAAAGCTCTACTGGGGCACAGGCCCCTATTAATATCCCTTTTTTTTCTTCCAAGCTTGCTGTGCACAATGCACTACTAGGCTATAGAAACTCCCCTTGCTTAACCCAACATACAACAGTTCAGGGACGCAAGTTTGATATCAGCTTTGGCAGGTACATCAATAGTTAATGCGAGCGTGCAAAAAAAATTCCCATTCATTTGAGGGCAAATACTCTTTTTTTGAGCTTCATGTAATATTGTTTTTATGTTTTGGTTGCTTTAGTTTTGTAATGTTTTCTTAGCCTACCTCTGTTCTGACTTGTGTGCCGAGTCTGACACCTGGACTTCTGTGTGCTTGCTGCAGTGGCTATTTGGCAAGCTCAGAAGAGCGCGCTGACATGGAATTCTGCGGGCATCGGTTTGTGTTTTCGATTAGACTGCTGTGATTTTACAAGCGTTGATTGGGATACTGCGTTTATTTTTCCGGGATTATCCATCTAAATGAATGCAGTGACTAATAAAGTAAATGGCTAAAACTCAAACTTTTGATTTGACGGGGCACAGCAGATTTCTACTGTGGCACGTGCCCCAGTAGAAATGGTCTAACGACGCGTGCTGACAGGTCTTGTGAGGTGCCAAACGTCCTGGCTGTTAGCGAGACATTTAGATTATTCCCCATATCAGCTGTGCGCTGGGCCTATCTGTGTTCAGAGAGGCACTGACCCACTGGTACACTGGTACACTGGTACTGCACACTGTGCCATGGCACCGTTCCAGGTCTCCTCGAGCAACCCTCGACAACATCGCTGCATGTTTTTTCCACTGGAGGGGGGAGAGGAGGAGGGGTTGGTAATCTCGTTTTTTTTTTTTCACACAATGTTATCTAATCACAGGACCGTCTAGAAATTCTGTCTAGAAAGAAGGACAGGTTCTTGCAGACGTGGCACTTTTCATGCCAGGAAATAAGAGTGACGGCAGGTTTAGGGTATGACGCCCTATGACTGAAGAGAGTTCAAGCACAGATGACGATGCATGTGACCCACGTACCACAGTGATCCCCCTCTGAAAAGCCTCTGGACTTCCAGCGAGCCGGTCGACCTGTTCTCGGATCACATTGGGTCAACATCGCCGACCTGGTCGATTCTGTGTGGTTGTTAAACAACGGCAGCACACAGGCCCACAAGTTGTCAAATAACAAAAAGGCCTGTCAATAAAGTGATGAAGTGATTATCTCAAACACTTAGCATCCCTGCAATAGACCACTGAACAATTACAGAAAGGCCTTATAGGAATTTGGAGTGAATGAGCTGGCAGATGACTGGCTCAAATCTATTCCATTCATCAGTTGAGGCGAACTGGAATTCTGTTCATGCATTTCATAGAACATACAACCCATGAAAGGCAGACGGCCCTCCCTTACCAGCAGTTTTGCTCGTCCACTCCTAAATAGAGAACTCAGACCAAAACACATTTAGCTGTGTGCATACACTGTGCCACCATGCACACACAAGCAGATGATCAAAACAGCCCTGCTTACACCCATAGAAGACACCTGCTACCCACAGAGACAGGCAGAAGCCTGCTGTAACCACACGCTAACACACACACACACACGTGCCCGCACACACACACACGCCCGCACACACACATCCTTGGACTGACTCAGCGAAAAGCCTGTTTAGCTCCGCCCTCTTGTTTACCTGTTTTTGTAGATGTAACCAAACGAAACATTTGCTCTTCCAAAGTACAGTTACGCATGTATGTCTCTGGGAATCCGGAACGTTTCTCCGTCTGTCTCAACAAACATGGCGCGCGGGCAGCGGGCAGACAGCTCTCTGAGTCTGTGACGACGCAGTTCAGAGCTACTTGGTCACCCTGTGTAGAGGGAAGGTCATGAAAGCAGTCAGGCTGGCGCTAGGAGTCTTGACTGTAGGTCCTGTGCTTCTAGAGCTCTTCACTGTAGACGCTCCAGGAAGCTGTTATGGTCGGGTCCTCCTGGGGGGATCACTATGACGACTGAGGAGTTACTCCTGCGATGGCACCTCGTACGCGCTACGTCACGGTATCGGGTTCCACCCGGCCAGTCCCGTGCTGCAGTGCTGCGTACTATGTTGAACACGTTCGGTAGACTGTGTGGTGTGCTACTGCACACTGTTTGGGTTTGAGTCCCACTCCCCCTGCGGTTCGATGCACTGTTTGTGAGGGGGGGGGGGGGGGGGGGGGCATTAAGTGTCTGGATAGACAGACAATTTGCAGGTTGGAATAGGACTAGTCCAGGGCTCAGTGCCCCTGTTAGTCTAATGTTACCCAGGGCCCGGTCCATCTGAAACACATTACCTTACCATGAGGCCTAGCTGCAGTACTGGCCTCCACACCTGCTTGTAAATATTGTCTCCCTTCTCTGATGACCCCCAACACACACACACACACGCACACATTGACCAATAACTACCCCAATCCCCCCCACACACACACACACCACCACACACACTTATAGACACACACAATGACCAATAACTACCCCAATCCCCCCCCACACACACACACACACACCACCACACACACTTACAGACACACACAATGACCAACAACTACCCCAATCCCCCCCCCCCCCCACACACACACACACACACCACCACACACACTTATAGACACACACAATGACTAATAACTACCCCAATCCCCCCCCCCCCCACACACACACACACACACCACCACACACACTTATAGACACACACAATGACCAACAACTACCCCAATCCCCCCCCCCCCCCCCCACACACACACACCACCACACACACTTATAGACACACACAATGACTAATAACTACCCCAATCCCCCCCCCCCCCCCCACACACACACACACACCACCACACACACTTATAGACACACACAATGACCAATAACTACCCCAATCCCCCCCCCCACACACACACACACCACCACACACACTTATAGACACACACAATGACCAACAACTACCCTAAATAACATCCCCCCCCCCCCCCCCATCCATGCACAGGCTGTCTCAAGGCTGAACACAACCTTTGGCTGGGCTGTGTGGTAAGGCTGGCTAGCCATGCACATCTGGTACAGTTGTGACCCAGGATGTTGCCAGTGACAGTGTGTTTGATTACATTCAGACTGACTCAGGCCATGACCGCTCTTCGCCCCCAACCCCCCAACCCCCCAACCCCCCAACAATTGGGGGGTTGGGGTTCTTTTTGGGCTACGGTCGAAATGTTGAAATCTAACACAGATGCTGAGAGAGACAGTATTGACGTTGTCTTGTGTAAAACATGACTTTGACCCCGTGTTTGAAGTAAAGGTGAGGATGATGTATGCATGGTTGGATTGATATACTGCTGTGTGAAGGCCTTTGATGATGTCAGATCAAATTCAACATTCACAGGGATCTATATCTTAGTGTGTGGTCTGTTTTGGGTGTGTATGCTATGACAGAGTGATGCAAGTAACCCAATGCAGGAACTTTGATTGATTTTCTTAAAATAGACAGGAGCCATTAACAAACAGGGTGTTTCCAGATTGATTTACACCGTACAACAGAGAGATAGCTGACTTCAAATCATCTTTTTTCCCCAAATCCTCTGCGATTACTGCAATCTGGAAAAGAAAAAGACAATGATTCAGCCTAATCCTGTGTGATAAGAAGTTAGAAGTCGTCCATGTCGACAGTACAACACCAAAAACAATCTCTTGACTCAGTGCATGTGAAGCCACAGTCTGCAAACCACGCAGTAATATTCACCTTGGGTCTTCCAGGCGTTCATTAGGAAGATGTGGTCTGTGAAATGTGGTACAACTAATCATTTCAAACCCAGGTATGTTTGGGACAGAAGCCTGCCAGCCTGCCCCTAGTTGGTCCTCCCCCCTCCGAACATGCATTAATTAATCTTAGAAAGCAGAGAGGCAGATTTTTTGGCTGACAGGAAGTGGTATGGATGCAAGCAGGCGTGTGTAGACAGACATTGTGGTGAAGATTAAGTGTAGTTCAGCCCTAAATTCTCCATGGATGAAACGTGTAATTTACCCAGTTTAGTCAGGCAGTTTCATAACCCGTCTACTCACTTTCATACTTAATCTTTCTCCACTTTTCCCCCAGGATGGTCCTTGGTCTACACAACATACTCACAGCTCTTACCACAGCGGCTAACGAGTTGTTCTGCATGCCCCATCATATACAGGCACATCCCTACAGATCTGGGTGATATGTGTATTTTCGATATGCAAGAATCTAAATCTGCCCCACGAACAATATTCTCAGAGACGGCTGGTTCTCATCTGCCAGCGTGGCTCAGACAGACCATGTGGCGAGCATACGTTCTTTGTCCTAGCTTCCAGGAGGGATCTGGCAGTGGAACCAGACGACAGACGACTCACAGGGAATTGTACCCTCTCTGAGGTCATGTCATGAACCGACACGCAAAGGACAGGACCGTTTGAGAGCAGTGTATTCTTCTGGCCAAGATAGTAATCGAATCAAAAACGTAATCAGCAACGCGATGGAAAGTTGAATCTGACAGTTGTCTAGTGTATGTGTCAATGTTTCTACTGTATCCATCCATCAAAAACAATATTTCGGAACATTGGAAAATACATCTCTTCAGAGACAACATTATAATAAGACAAAGAACTCAAAGCAAAAGTGTTTTATTGAGCAGAGATTCAGGTCACCACTGTTTATCGTGATTGGAATCCACAAGTAGAAAAACACAATCAACATACAAGCTCAGCTTGAAATTCCCAGACAACGCTTGAAGGCCAACTAGTTAGATTCAGAAAGTGATGTGTAGAAAATACACAAAACAGTTACCTGTCACCCATTGGTCTTGTTCTATTCCACTCACAACATATATATATATAATTAATTATAGAAGTTCAATACAAAAAAACAGGCATTTGGACCCACACACTGTAACTGTGTTATATCTATAGCAGAGTTCGCCCCCTGGTGGCTTGTTGAGGTACCTCAAACTCTACGTAAAAGACAAGAAGCCCTTGATACAAGACTAGGGGATTGGGTTTCATGCCACTAAAACAGGCAAAGGTCACTTCAAGGTTTTATGACAACTTGCCCTGCCTGCAAGTGGCATCACCTTACATTTCTAGAACTTTACTTGAAATACTAATAATGTTATACCAGTAACATTTACTCTGTTGTAACAGGTAAAGAGAAAGAGAGTAAAATAAAATTATATTAGTTCATGTGTATTAACTGGTCTGTGAAATAACTCAGTAGGCAGTGGTGAATGTGTTTTGGACTCAAGTTGTAGTACCAACACACGTGAATACTGAATATAAAAACCTACTAAAGACTTGAAATGCCATGACTGAACTCTTCATCTAGAACACATGATGTTGTGTGCTATACAGTTCACAGCTCAGGCAGTACGTAACATTTCCTGTTCCATCAGAAACTAAGTACCTGATTATCATTACACAGATGGTAAAAACCAATATTTTCTACACACATTCCTACATTCTTCCTCACATAATATTCCCACAGAGACTCAACAAATACACAGATTAAAAAAAAGGTTTTAATACATTTTGAAACTGGTTCTGTTCCTAACGAAAAAGGACTTACGGCAAAAAACTCCAGATTAACAGCAGCCCCCCATGACAGGCAAGAACACCTCTAAGGAAATTTGTCGTCCCAACAATCGAAGTAGGTTTGGCCTGCTTTTAGCATTCAAGCCAACTTCTGTTGGCTGAACATGCGTGGCAATGCCTGCAGCTGTGACAAGTCACCAGACTTGTCACCAGACACCAGACATTAAGGTCCCCTGACACTGGTCCGGTTCCTAATGTGACACATCCATCCACAACACGCCTCCTCTTGACTTTGAGTCTGTGCATAGGGGTAGGTTTAGGGGCGGATTGTACTTGTATAAAAAAATAAAATTAAATGGCACTACACCTGAAACTTGGACTTGTCTCTACCATATCAAGAGACCTCTAAAACTTTCCCACCAATTATCAGCGTCAGAGGAGGGGTCGTGTTAGTATATGGGGCGAACAAAAATATTTTGTCCCCACCAATGTTCAAACCCAACCTATGCCCTCGAGTCTGTGTATTGATGGTTTGCATAAGAGGTAACAGGACTGAAGACTGTACATAAAGGCAGAGGATACTGCTTCCTGTGTGAGTTAAGATGCTGGAACACGAAAGAACGTTTGGCTTGAGGCTTCATGGAACAAAACGTTTGTGTCTACAAAAATGTCCGGTCTTACGAAATCTTCATTGTGCTTTGTCAGTATTACTAAGCTCTGGTCATGACCAGTTCTTGTCATTCAAAAAAGGGAAAGCTTGACATCACCAGAGGACAAACTGGTTTTGAAGTCCTGAGTTTCAAAGACAAAGCTAAAGCGAGACAGAGTTACTGCTTGTTTCCGCCAGAGGCCCCTCAGTAGGTTTGGGCCCGTGTTGCCTAACGCTCCAATCGGCCGAGGTCTCTGGCCCCTGCCTCACTGTGGGCACGGAGCATGCTCAGTGCAGCGAGAGGAAGCCGGCTTCGGGCTTGTCCCCCAGGATGAGGGTGGTGCGGCTGAGAGACGGCGACGGCCTGGCCAGCCTGAAGGCCGGGTTCGGGGAGAGCAGGGAGGCTCTCCTGCTGCCGCTGATGCCGCCACCTAGTGGAGGGCAGGGGAAGTCCATGGGCCGGCGGTCCTGCCGGCTGGAGCACCCGGTCGAGGGGAGCCTGGAGGAGGGGGCAGGGGAGCTGGAGGCAGCCAGGCCCAGGGGACTGGTCTTGGGGGAGCCCTGGGGACACAGCCCCTGGAGATCGAAGGAGTGAAGCACTCTCCCTAGGAGGTCCTTGGTTCTCGGAGTACACTGTGCGGCGAGGAAACAAGAGGCATCATGAAAAGGCAGGAAACTGCAGAATCTAGGCTGACTATATCACATACTCCACCGAGAGACAAAGACAAGACACAGAGAGGGTGGCGTTGATGACGAGCAGAGAAGGTAATGATTGGACAGGAGCGTTATGGAAATGAGCTAACCCGCAAAAAAGAAGCTTCTGCAAAAGGTGAGAAGAAGAGTTAGTGAGCGCCCGCACGGTCGGGTCGGGACCGTTTCTCTGAGACGCTTAATGGCGGCGGAGTTGTGACGTCTGCATTCCAGCTAGCACAGGACAGCAGCATGGTACACAAAACACACAGATGACCAGACCCAGACGAGTCTCTCTCCCTTCGTCTTGCTTCCGTTGAGGGTGTCGGGTAATATAGGCCAGGAGTTGGGTTACCATCGGGTTAGTAAGTTAGCTGAAAGGCCGGCCTTCTTTCTCTACACCAGAGAAGTCCCCCCCCCCCCCAGACAGCAGGAAGGAAGTGTGGAGTTATGCAGATGGAGGTGTGAGAGTCATGTTGCAGGGAGAGTCATGCAGGTGTGGTCAGGTACCGTCACAGCCCAGCGTCACCACTGCACCTCTCCCCTCAGCCAGCGCCCTCAGCAGTCACAGCTCATATATCTACATATACACACACATTATATCTATATATACAGTACTGTGCAAAAGTGTTTTTTTTTTTTTTACATGAATATCGTCGTCAATATTTATCGTCTGCTGTATTTGTGTGGCAGTTTAAAACTGCATTGAGATGCAGTGTGTAGTCTTTTCGTTTGATTATTTCTTGAAAGCGTTTTTTTTGCTTTACTTCTTTCTCACCGGCGCCTAAGCACAGTACTGTATATGCACCCAAACGCTAAATTAAAACGACTGGCCTATGACAGCCCTGCCTCCCTCCACCGGCTGAGGACATGGCAGTGAGCGAGGGACGCCGCGGGGAGAGCAGAGGAGCACTGGGACGGTTCTGAGCGCCGCCCCTCGTTCTTACCCTCCTCTTGCACATGCGGGAGAGCCCTTTAGGCAGTGCAGGACAGAGCAAAGTCCTGACAGTTGTCCTCCTGATGGAGGGGAGGATACACAGAGCTGGGAGTTAACACGGGGCTATACAAGGGAGGCAAACACACACACACAAACTCCTCCTATTGATGTGCTTAGGCTGCCCTCGTACCATATTTTCAAAAAACACATGCTTCTGGAGTAATGGAAGAAGATTTAACAAAGCTTGAAAGCATTCATCTGAGATTAAACTTGGGGACAAACGGCAAAATCATAATAAAAAAATGTTTTATTTGAGATAGAAATAGATGCACATTTAAGAAATATATTCCAAAAGAGTATAAAGAAATAATAGCAACTCATGACAGTGATAAGTGAATGTGAAATGTGATTAATGTCAATACGTGACTTGGTATAAAGTGCGGTATATTTATGAACACCTCAAATGCCAAAATCAACAGTTCTTTGGTGGCAGTATTTATGCTTTCAAATGTATAGGAACACAAGCCCGACCCAGATGAATATTTACACAGCAACACATTGAGTCTACAGCCATAAAACAAAACACTTGGTGACATTCTGTAAAATCCCTTAACTTACCCTCACCCGTGTAACACATCTAAAGAAGTAATCAATTAAAACTTGTCTGCTCAGCAAAGCACTTGTAGAAACTCACAACTAAAGAGGTAGATTAGGTAGGCAGGCAGACACGAGTGGAGTCGGTTCAAGTCAACGCTCAGGTAACGGGGGGGGTTCCCATCCGTTTGCATGGACGTCATGAGGGCTCAAGTACACAGCAACAGCATCCCCCACATTTAGCAATATGGCACAAGGTCATGGAGGGGCCTCCGTCTAGGGGCAGAGGGAGGGGGAGGAGGCACGGGGGGGGGGGGGGGGGGGGGCGTGGAGGGCTCAGGCAGGGCAGGGCAGGGCAAGGAGGCACACAGGGTACTCTGGGGCTAGGAGGGAGTCAATCAGGACGTGGCCACTAGGTGGCGACTCCTACCATGTTTGTGTCGTTCTTGGCCATGAAGGGGAGGGGCTCGGCGTCCGGGGCGCCCGCCGGCGGCTCCTCCTCCGGGGGCACGAAGCCTCGGCGATCGATCAGGCTGGAAAACACGGGGAGACGACGGCAAGATGTTACAATGCTTTTAAGGGTATATGGGTTAAGATGTTACAATGCTTTTCAGGGTACACGGGTCAAGATATTACAATGCTTTTAAGGGTATATGGGTTAAGATATTACAATGCTTTTAAGGGTATATGGGTTAAGATGTTACAATGCTTTTATGGGTATATGGGAGGTGACCGTCCTGCATGGATGACACAGGACGCGTGTTCCTCTGTACTGACCTGGGAGGGAGAGGCCCACACAGGGTCACACAGCAGTTTGTCACCATGCTGTTGTAAGTGTAAGGATTCCCCGTTTCCTCTGGGTCACTCTTACTGGCCCAGGAGCCTTTGATCTGCCCAGGAAACACCCAAACAAGCAAACGGTAACTACAAGTCCCAAGATCTCTCTTTGAGGGTTCTAACTCGTCGTAGGCGAGGGGCCCAGGGGGCTCTTGGTGGTGTCGGTCATAACTCACGTCTTCGTTGGTGGTGAGGTTGGAGGCCACTAGGTAGGTATGGAAGCCTGAGAGGCCCAGAACAGACCAGATGGAGAAGAAACAGATGACCAGCTCCACCACGGTGCACACGGGGGCCAAGTCAAGGCCAAGATCACGGTGAGCAAAAACAACATGGTCATCACAAAAATGTCTGTATCGTTTCGAAATCGAGGACGTTTCACAGCGACATATGAACTATCACAGGCTATATCAAACGTACTACGAGCTCAGTAACACTGAAGTGAAATAAAACACCACACCCAGTCTGTACCACGCAATCACAGAATGTGCGACGCACCCGTCTAGCCAGTGACATCATCCCAGTGTGACTTGAGGTGTCACGCCCTCCTCTGATGAACTTCCATCTGCCTGAAAGCCGTGACTTAAGGCCAGGCAAGCGTGTGTGCGGGCAGGGCCCGGGGGCTCATCCTATTAGCAGGGAGTGGGCTTAGGACCCGTCTGCAGCCAGGATGAAACGCCCCGTCAACACCCTGACCAGTGAACAGATGGGAAATGTGGTGTAGCAGCAGGCGGAGGGGAAGACGTATGTGGTCCATAAGCGGTCATTTAAAACAAGGCTTCTGTCCGCAGCTACGCACAGCGAGGGCATTAACGAGTGCAGTAGATGATCGATGACTATGGCGTCTAAGTCACGGCCGTTGAAACCAGGTTGAAAAGATCTGCCGGTAAATAAAGGATATCTAGAAGGACTCTCCTGTATTGCAGCGACGAGGCCTTTACCTTCCTGGGAGCCTGTAGGAGAGAGAGGCGTCCATCAAACCAACACCACGTACTACGGTTCATTTCGTGGAAACGTTGAAATGCATGTGTGCGACCGCGCTGCTGGTGTGTGTGCGCGCGCGCCGTGTGAGTAAATGTGTACATATAAAGTGTGGATGAGCAGGCGTGTGCGTACGTAGCGTGAGGTGTGTGACGACACAGCCGAAGATGAAGGAGGTGAGGAAAGAGAGAGAGATGATAAAACTGTAGAAGAAGCGGTAGTTGCGCCTGCCAACACAGTTCCCCACCCAGGGGCAGTGATGATCGAACCGCTCTGGGGAAAACAGGAGACAATCATTTTAGAAAACCAGTTACAGCACGTACATCGATACGTACAGCAGATCATCAGGAACTAGAAGTGCAGTATGAGTAGTCAAACAGGTCTTGTGGCAAGAAAGTGTCTGTTGTTTAAGAAACTCCCAACAGCAGAATCATCTCAACTTCAATACTGCATCACACCACAGATAAGCCCGGTTAGGCATACAAAACACAACATGGCCCTGGCTTTGTTTACCAGTGTTTATATATGAAACAGGCCACGCCTCTCTTACCGACGCAGTTGTCACACAGGCTGCAGTGTGAGGTCCGAGGCGGGCGGAACATCTTGCAGGTAAAGCAGTACTTCAGCTTAACCACCTGCTGGTTAATAAGGATTTCCTTGGTGCGCGGAGGGGGGCGGTACGTGGAGGAACCCGTGGTGTCTAATGAGGGGAGAAGAGAGGTACTGGTAATTGTCCAAACATGCACACATGACAGTCACAATCTACGCTGAGATCACGTTTAGAGTAACTGTCATACTGTTTACCAAAAGAGAGCGCAAAAGAGACAAACATGCTACATGTTACAGGCTCTCTACATCAGCGCTGACATCAACAACAATTAGTAATCTTCTTAAGTGCGGCTATTAAGTCAGTAAGCACCGTTTGAAGCACTTTGCTCAAATCACTAGCACCATGACTCCCTTCTCTTACCTATCTGCTTCTCAATGTCGGCTGCCTCGTCCGGCTTGGCCCGGGGCAGGATGCCCGGATCCGTAAAGCTCGTCTGGAGCAGTGAGACGATCACAAACACAAATAATACCCCTCCAATCACAGGTATGAACATAGTCAGGTGGGTCACCAGGAACGGACAGCTGCAAATAAAAACAGCGGACGTTGTGAATGTGCAGTGCCAAGTACAGTGCCCACTAAAACAGTAGCTGGCTTCAAACAATAGGGCTGACCAATGTACTGTGGTACATTTAGGAAGTATTCAGTCGAACACATGACTATAGTCTGGTTCACCATAGATATAGGTATAGCTAAGGATATGCTTAACAGTTCTAAAGCTAACGTGGCTTATAAGGAGATAGGACAGTGTTTCTAGTTAGCTAGAATAGCTAGCTATTATAATTGTATTAATATTAGTGTAGCTACTCACTCGAACGCAAAGAAAAGGCCACTGGTCACTACGATAAGGCAGAGTGTCAATGGTAGGACCCCAATTTGTTTGGCGAGAATGATCCGTCCGTCGCAATAAAATCGATTCTTGCCTGGAAATACTTCCCATTTCCTTCGAAGCCGGTGCCCATTTTTGTCCGTGGACGGTAGCGTTGATGAAGGTGTTGAAACAAGAGTCCGTGGGTCAATTTGCTGGTACTCACAATTCTTCATCATGATTCCAACAATCCACTAACTTACTGTAGTAGTCCTACCTAGCCTTGCACTAGATTGAAAACAAGAAAGCGACCTCCAGTTTGATCTCTGAAACCATTCTGGAGATGGAACACTAGCTAAGGCAGTGTTAACACATCCTTTGATATTCAATACCAGCCAACCTGGCCAGCTAGCTAACTAGCTAACCCTAGCTAGCTAACCCTCTCGTCTCGACATCCCTTGCCTTCCACAACTCGGTTAAAATACCGACGACCTTGTTCTGTTGATCGCCAGTGATCCTCTATTATTTAGCCAAGTTAGCTAACCTCAGTACAAGTAAATCCATGAATTTTCAATGTTTAATTCTCTTTCGTTGTCGGCCACAAACTGTTAAGGTTTGCTCGCTAGCTACTAGACTCGGTTTAAAAAAGGTTGACTGTGGTCGAGCTGGCTGGCAGTGTCATTTAACAAACATGATCCGTGACGTGTACACCTGCGCAGTAACTGGATAGAGAGGGTTGGGTGAGAACCAATAGGCCAAAGAGGGATATCACATACCCAACCCACCTATTGAATGAACGCACTTTTTGTGGGGGGATAATGTACACTATAGTATGCCAGAAATGTATAGTAAACACTAGTAACAAAGCGTTCCGCATTAGCACAAGTACACTGGAAATGTCACTTGTCCACTTGTGGTTACTGGTAACTGACAACGGGTGCTATAGAAATCAATGAGTTAACTAGAGAGGATACAATTTCTGGGGAAATTGTAGGGTGTGCTTGCTTGCGTCGGTTGCACAGGGGTCTGTATATTTTATATAAAAATGCATCGGGCCTACTTATTATTTATAAAGATTACATAGATTTAAAAGCATCTTTTTTTTGCTGCTCATTTACAACTCAAAATACGAGTGAAGTGTAGAATGAAATATGATATATTCTCATTTCCCCTGCAAGAGGCAGCTGACAGGCTGAATCAAAACGAATACATTTGGCAGACCGGTGTAAAAATGGACCTAATCTCTATGACTTAAACGTCCTTTTAAGTTGTCCCTTCTCGTGATATTTTCAGGCATTTAGCCTACTCATATTGCATTCATTCATTAATAAAGAACCCCCTTTGAAGATTATTCTAGGACGTTACCTGGCAGTAGAAGATGGAATCGCGATTCAAACGGTACCATCTGCTAACTGAAAATATGCCCCCCAAAACGTAAATAAGCTTGAAATTTATTTAGTGGAAAATTGCTCATTCATAAAAAGCTCACTGGTAGCGATCATTGTCAGTAACAACGCAAAATGCGATATAGCCCTGTGTGGAGAAGCTGCCCCGGTAAATTGTACTACTACGGTACAGTACTAGACTACTGCTGTGTTCGTCTTGGTAGCGATTGCGTTGGTTGAATTGGATTTAACGTTCCGTTGTACGGTTTAGGCTGAAATTAATTATTTTCATGAACAGATTGACAACGTTTAGGCTGTGGCAATGAAGTTCAGGTTAGTAGTTAGATAGACTTTTGATTTAAGTAAGGGGAGTGCCGAAAATGTTCTGTCGCCGTTTGACTTCCTAAACAGCTGTGTACAGTACTGTAGCTAGATGTTTTTGTAGTGTGTCTCGCGTAAGCTACAGCGTTGCAGTGAGCTACACTGGTTTGAAACCACAGGTAATGGTAATTTCACCAACAAATCGTTTTCTAATGTCAGAATAAATCCTACAACGAAAATGTATATGTGAGGAATGTTTATTTTAACGATTGAAAACAGATAACGCTACATCATAGACCACTGTAGTATGTGTTGCCCGGGAAACACAGGCTAATGTCATGATGCTAATACTTCAGTGAAATAGTAGACTACTGTTTCCGAAAGTAGATGTACTTCCTTAATAATATCAGCTTATATTGTACATTACACATCACAATTGTGTGTCATATCACAAAGTAAAATGAGTAAATAGTTATCACCCTGGCCTCTTTTCTTGTGGCGTTTCTGCAGCTGCCTTGCAGTAAAGCTATAGTTAGCCTAGCTATCCCCCAAGTTAACAGATGCTAAACGAATGTTCTGGCAAAGGTAGTCACGCGTGTTTTCGTGACGTTAGTGACGCAGTGACGTTAGTAACGTCAGTGACTGTGGCTAGCAAATTAGCCACCGTTAGCTTCACTTTTCGCCACAAAAACTTAATTTAAGCTTAAACCATGCAACGGAACGTAAATTCCAATAGAAGCAACTCAATCGCTACCAAGACGAAACTTTTGACACCTACGTTGTCTATGTAGGCCAAGTATTTACTGAGTTTTAGGGGGGCAAAAAATAAATAAATAAATAATAATAATAATATATATGTGAGAGAACAAAGGTTGTGCTCTCGCCGAAGGCTTGAGCACACCCAAATATATATGTGAGAGAACAAAGGTTGTGCTCTCGCCGAAGGCTTGAGCACACCCAATTACAAATATGGGAAAGCACTAAACCACATTACTCAAAGTAATCCCTTTATTAAATGCTTTCCTTCCACAGCTATTCCACAAAAGGTTTCCAGGATGAAAACATCACAAACAATCCATAGAGTAGATGTCTTCAGCACACATGAGCTTGGAGAGGACCCATCCAAAACGTCCCCTCAGATGTCTGTCGGGTTGTTGCTCAGATGTGAACCCTGAAAGGTTTAATATTATAGGGCTTGCATGAGGCACACTTAAACATGTTTCACACAGTGACCACCATGAACAGACTGAAAAGAAATGTCAAACCTGTGTCTGACTTGTCTGACATCTGAGAGTCACATGTCCTCATCTGTTCCGCTAGCCGTCTTTTCCTTTCCTCCAGTGTGATAAAACGCCCTCTCCGAGAACGCTGTGTTGACAAAAAATATATATACAATCAAACACCCATTAAAGAGGATTTCAAATATACTATTCAAGAGGTTTACACAGAGAAACATGAAAGGGAAATACAAAAGTTGGTACAGTTCAGAAAGCCTTCAAACGATATAAAACCAAGTAGGCCTACCTTTTTTATTTTCCCACTCAGAACGTGTTGTCCTCTCCTGTGAAAGTGCACTACACAATCCACCGGGAACGGGCTACCGGTTTTATTAAAACCGAAAAAGCCCTTTATTGCAGAAAGAAGACCCTTTCGTGTGAACTCATTACTGTCTCCATCTTCCTTGCCAGGTGACGATGTGTCATCCTTAGCCATTAAAACAGCTGCAGGGATGCTGATGACATGATGGTGCGACATGAACAGCAAGGTCTCTTCAGCAACCAGGTCCACGACGCACTGAACGACGGCCTTGTCCCGGGGATCCAGGGCCGGGCCCAGCCGGACTTCAGAGCCCATCCTCTCCTGGCTACGCTGACGGACGCGGCTCGCGATGAAATCCGTGGCCCATGGATCGCGACATGCGCCGCACGCCGTCTGGTCCCAGCACACTTTGAGCTCCTCGCACCTGGACAGACGCTCAAGTGCGCTGTAGAAATATTCGAGGGAATAACGGATGAGTTGCGCCTCCATAAGCATATTGGGACACGACTCCTGAAGCAACCTGTAGATGATCTCCCACATTGCCTTGCAGTTCACGGCGCACACACCGCGGCTGGTGTAGGACAGGCGTTGATCTGCAGCGCTGCAATCATCCATATCGGTGGCTTGGTCATGGGTAGTTGCAGAGTAAAACCTTTCATCGGAAAAGAGCTGGAACACCTCGTTGGCCACAGTGTTAGCCAGAGCTGCGTTCACAAGCTTGGTTCGAAGCCTCAGAGCGCTCTCCAGCGCCTCCTCGGAGCCACACTGATCCACCATCTTCTGGTATATCTGTCTGGCAGCACCATCCAGCTCTTCCCTGGACGGCTGGCGCCAACTCCGCGCCGCGCTAACGCTGAGGGTCAGCATCGGGGGGCTGGTCAAAAGCTCCACCATGACAGCGTCAAGGAGGTCTCTCCTCATGTCGGTGGAGCCCTGCAGGACAATCCACTTGGCTTCTGAAGATTGGCTAAACGGTATGATGTCCAGGACTCTGAGAACGATGTCCTCAGATATGTTTGTCGCTGGGCAGGACACCAAGGAAGCATCGGAATCCCCTCCAGGAGCAGGTGAGGGAGGGGCATCGTCGAGGTTAATGGCACCTATCCTGCTCGCCACTTTGGACACCTCCAAGGAAATGGAGCTGGCAATCTTTTTCACCATGTGATCTTTGCTTGTGGACACAGCTTGTCGCAGGCTCTCGTGTGAGCCACTGTAGCTGAGTAACTCCCTGTGGACGCTCCGCGCCACCTCAAATGTGCAAGACTCGGGCATGACGAGATCTCCACATACAACCACGTCGTTTGGAGAGATCTTCAGCTCATTCAGGACGTCGTCGATGAGATCCACGGCAGTGTCACTCAGGGTAGGACTGGACAAGCACGTATGCAAGTCTCCCCCATCTGAGTAGATGTTGACGATTAAGCACGACACTATATCCTCAAGTACTTCAATGGGCAGAGAATGTAGATACTCAAGACATGTACATAGGCTTTCAGGAGCCGATATTCCCTCTCCTGGTTCGGGTTGGGCTCCAATGACATAAAACCATGCCGGCTTTTTACAGGCAGTGTCTGGCTCCTGTTGAGCTGAAGACTCCAAAGGCGTAAGGACACTTATCCCCTGGTCCATAGTGTTGTGGTGGCAGTGTTGAGTCTGCACAGGTGCCTTGACTAGTGACGCAGGCTCCCCCGAGGGGTTCCCTAGTGCACTTCCGGACCAAGGAGGATCTGGCTTCATGGAACATGCAGGCCACATGATGGGCCCCACATCTACTGAAAGAGAGAGACAGAGAGAGGGAGGGAAAGAGAGAGCAGGACATGGTTTCAGAAAGAAAGAAAGAAAGAAAGAAAGAGGGAGGGAGAGAGGGAAAGAGAGATGGGAAGAGAGAGAAACAGGGAGAAAGTTGTGAATATCTCACTCCGACATATACTGTTATATTTACTTCACAAAATCAAAAGCAGAAACAGCTGCGAGGTTTTTCCTTACATGTAAATGTCTCATGCAAATACCACTTGGTTCTTTAACTTTTCTTTTTGATACGTTTATATGAAATGTAGTACTACGCAGTTATGAACGAAGTAGTAGCTTTAAAAGCTGCGGCAGCTTTAAATAGCTTCGCTTTGATTTGCTGGTATTATAACAAATTCGATTTTGGAGTGAGAAAAAAAAACGGAACTACAAACTCGGAGAAGGCTGCTGGTAATAACACTTTCGCAATTTTTCGGCCAAACAACTGCTGAGGCGTGACATGGGCGTCGCCCACTGTCACACAGACTTGTTGTTATTTTGAGATGAGACCTGTGGTATTCTTTTAGTCATTATACCTCACGAATAAAGTCCGCTGTATGACAAACAGTCACGGCGGATGGATGAAGAAAGCAGTGGACGGTAAATCCCCTCAGAGTAAATGTTTGCAGTTACAATGTGACAATATCGATATTATGTCGTCATAGAGAACTATACGTGCAATACGTTACAAATCGACGCTCGATATAAGCCAACTTCTCTAAATCTGCTTGGGGGTCAGAGCCTACTGCGTCTCAGTCAAAACCAGTGTAGAATTGCTAGTAGGCACTAAAGCATGATCACATGTCAACCCGAATTAGGGGATAAAGGGGAATTATTTTGGGGGATTTTCGAGAAGAGTTAAACAAAGTGTAATTTAATTAATTAATAAATTAAAAAATCTGAATCCTTTACATTTCATTTGTATGTTGTCACTGTTTACAGACCTGCATTTTTTGTTGAAGCGTTGGGCGAGTGATCCAGTTGCAAAGAGCCCATCACAGACTGAGTCACAAAGTTACAGAGGTGTGGCGAGGCGACCTCGCTGCTCCCTGTGACCTTCTCAGTCGGCCCACCTGATGTCTGAAACAGGTCACACGGTCTCGAGCCCTGACGCTCCATTTCCTCTGACGCGGATAAGAAGAGGTTTGCCACACTGAAATGATCCATCCACTTGTTCACCAATTTCTCTACAGTGGATCGCAGTAAGAGCATGGAAGGTGCCGACAGCTTTTGCTCCAAGCCTCTTTTACAGATACTTCTATCGTGTGTCACCTTCTCTGAAGTCTGAGCGCGGCTGGAGAAATGATCTCGATTGTGTGGCGGCTCTATCACACCCACCCCCAAACCTCTCTTATCCCACTCCTTCCTATCGCCCGTCGCAGGAGATGACACCTCCGCGTCGACTCTCTGTCCAACCATCACGTCGTCGCGAATATGGGGGGACGGGGTCTCCACAACATCAGAGGTTAGAGTTGTGGAGTGTGACCTGCATTCCTTTTTCATCTTCAGCTGTGTCCCCCGCGGGCCCTGTGCCTTTAACGTGGCCAGCTTCGGGAGCACGCCTCTGGACTTGCCCGAATCTGCCGTGGAAGCACGCGGCTCAGAAGAGGCGTCCGGGGTGAGCCGTCTAGGGTGTTCGCTTGACTCGGTATCGAGGGCGGTCTTACTTGTGTGCTTGAACATGGCCTGAGAAATGGAAGAGGACACACGGTCGAAGGTCCTGGGTTCATACTGAACGATGGGAGTTCCTTGGGCTTTGAGAACTCGTAGGATATCTTCAACCATGTGCTGAGAGTCACACACAGCCTCTGCTTGTTCTGTTGAGTTGTACGAACGCTCCTGACTTGACAACCTTTGAACTTCGCAAACATCATTTCCGACTACTTTGTCGGAAACAATGTCGGCCTGTGACCCACATGAGTATGTAAGAAGGGACTTTGATGACAATGGCTGGGGAGGGATCTCGATGCACACCTCAGTGTGACCCGAGTATAAAGCTGTCTTGCAGCCAGAGTCGAGAACAGATACTGGGACAGTTTCAACTGTATTTTTCTCTGAGTTCAAGTTCATCCGTTTTTCCTGTTTGGTAATGTCTTCTAGCTTCTCTAAAGCAGTTTCAACAATGCCAAGGATGAGGACATCCTCCACCTCTTTGTTGACCTTCCCTGGCTGGACAAGGCCCTGTCCGAATGTTGAAATATTCTCTTTGATCTTCTCAAAGACTCTGTAAGAAACCCTGGCTGCCTCTCGCCTTGGATCTGACTCCAAAGGGAGCTGTAGACTGCCTCCTGGACTCTGTGAGGCTGCTGACTCCACAGGAAGCTGTGGACTGCCTCCTGGACTCTGTGAGGCTGCTGACTCCACAGGAAGCTGTGGACTGCCTCCTGGACTCTGTGAGACTGTATCGCTCATCTGACTTCCACATTTCTCTGATTGTGTGGCTCGAGGGATTGGTGTCATTTTGTGTTTGATTTTGGCGGGATCATTTGTGTATTCAGCTGTGTCTTCCTCAATGTTACGCAAGACACCGTCGACCATGTTGTCAGCGTAAGACACAGTCGCTGAGGTTTCCCTTGATGGATGGCATGAGAGGGCATACCTTGAGGAGAAATGTCCACCCAGCAGTTTGCCGTCTGAGCTGATGTCGTCACCAGCCCTCTGGATTTCTTGTCTCCACCCACAGGAAACACAACACATAGCTTCACTGCTGGTCCCGGGGTCACAGGAACAGGAAGTTGACGACCGGCTGGACGATTGAACGCTAGCCTTGGAATCATCAGCTGCTGAGACGACTTTCATTTTCTCCTTCGCAATTATAGAGCACACCCTCTCCAGCATGTCATCAACCAGTTCTTTGGACAATAAGTCAATCCTGGAAAAACTTGGGAGGTTTTTGTTTTGGCTGGGGCATGTCTCTCTAGCCAGACTGTTTGAATCACTGGAACTTTCAGTCATTGCTTGTACCTGGCTGGTTATATGTGCCTGTACAATACAGCCCTCTGCTGTCAATGCAGCCCTCGCACTCTTGGTCAGGGTGCATGCATTGTCAAAGTTATCCTCTCCGACATTTCTGTATTGAGCCTCTTCAGTTTCAGTCTGAGTCATTTCAGTGCGGTTCCTCTTTGCAATGACAGCATTCACTGACTTCCAAATGACTTCCCATATGATCCTCTCAGCCTCTTTTATGAGGCCGGGATTCAGTAACTCAGAGGTGGGGCTGCTTGGAGATGTTGACCTCCTTCTGTCCTCCTGCTCTCCAGAGAAGCGCTCCAGACACAGTCTGGATGCTACCTCATGGTCCACAGAGAGAGACCCAGGGTGCTCACAGTCAAGGACGTCGAGTGGGGATTTCTCGGAGGCAGTGATGTTCTTCTTCAATGTAGGTCTGGACTCAAAACTCTGCATGGCCGGGATCAGAATTCCATTCACTCCCTTCACAACTAATGTCACGATGTTCCCGACAATGGAGTAGAAGCAATCAGCGGAAACCTGTTCAAATGAAACAGATGACAAGTTAGCCTAATGTAGAATGCCAAGGCATTTAAACGCGATTAGGCACAATTAGAACTTTCATTAAATCTACAGATAAGCAAATGCATGTTTGGCAGAGTTAAGTCAACAACAGAACCAGTATAGGTGAAAATAATGAGTAAACTATTTGTTTTAATTTACAGATGTCTTAGATTGGCCCTCCATATGGTCCACCTCCCTGCAATACATGAATAAGAATGAGGTCATGAAAAAACTTGGAACTAGAAACATTTGGTTTTTTACATTCTGGCACAATTTGCAATCTTAAAAATGATGCGCAACTGTTGGAGTCACCTCTTAGAATGTTGCAGGGTGGCGTGTAAGTGGTTACTGGAATGCTCAGTGGAGTCCTTGTGTACTTCACTACCACATTTTGCCAACACAGATAAATCAGATTTTGTCCGAGACACTTCGGGACATGCTGGTAAAAAGTGCACATTAGAATCAACTGTTTCAATAATTGACTGACATTTACATCTGTTGATGATCTCTTGGTGTGTGTCACACTCACATTTAATGTTAGTGGGAAGAAAAATGGATGTATCCTTGCTCACGTAATCAGTCATATTATCACCAAATCCAGAGTGTCTCTAAAATGACAAACATACAATCTTGGTTGTGCTTTATCCACAGCTAACCTGCTTCTATAACAGCAGGTTATAGATGCCAACTTCACTAACCTTAATTTTGGGCAGTGGCTTTAGCTTGGTGAGTGTTGGCCTTCTCGCCACCTGGTCGATGCCGGTCACTTAGAATGATAAAACACAACCCATAGTCGGTCCAGTGTGTCCATACAGTGATTGTCATGTTGCGATGGTGAGGTCAATCATTAGTGTCTCACAGGATCTGCTCTTTTCCTCTTGCAGAATGGTGTTCCTCACATTGGTCAGATGGCCACTCATCTCAGCGACGGGCTCAAGCAGGCGTTGCAGTTTCTCAACCGTCCAACCTTTGCACACTCTCTGTTTCTGGAAGTCAAAACACTTTATAGTAGTAACTGACAAAATTGAACGGGGTATTTTGAAAGGCATGTTTAAGGTTAACTGTCCCTTTAAACTCATTTGTCTGAACTGGAAGAGAGAGCAAATGGGGGAGCGTGGACTACCTTTTTATCTTGCTCTTCTTGGGAAGCTTTCAACTTCAGTCTCTCCAGCCTCATCTCCCTCTGCACTTCGGCAATTACCTCCTTCAGTATGTTACGTCCCTTCGTTCTGCACGCCTTCAAACATGAACGAGCTGTTGAGTCTGAAATATTCATGATTTCTTCCAGATTTCTGGGAATGTTTGGTTCCTCTTTGGCCTTACCTTCTCAGATCTGCTTAGAAAGTGCTTACATTCACTGCTGTAGAAGGCACTGTGGGTGTGGATCTTTGGCAGCTGTATACGAGAACAGTCTCCTGTCCCAATTAGTCTCTCTGGCCTGGGTAGGAAGAACATCCACATGGTCAAACGGACACATACTCCTAAACCATGACTTAAACCACGGCTTAATTCAGTCTGTTTTACCTTCTTCTTAATCTCTGCCCCTGAGACCATACATTTACATTATTTCACCCCTCACTCACCTGTCCTTGGCTTTACGGTACTCCAGTGTAAACACGCCGCTGCCCTCGAACAGAATCCACTCCATCACATCCGTTATGGGAACGTCCGAGGACAGCTTCCCGTCTTTCTGCATGAACAGAAGCATCCTGACCAGCTCCTTCTGGTAAAACAACACATCGGAAAATACATGTTTACAGTCTATCAACACTCTATTCGTCAAACCTTTAATTTGATCAATTGATATTGAAACTTGATTACCTGCTCAGCTCTAAACCTGTGGTCCCAGTCCAGCTGAACCTCAGCCAGGTAGTTCCTGTACTTGTTGAATTCCTTCATAGAACAAATCACCTAAAAATACACAACATGTAGTTTAGATGTGGTTCTGATTGTATGTGTATTGTATATTCTTGATTTGTTCCAAATTGAATAGTTTCTAGGAGTGTTGATGACTGACTTTGTCATCTTTGGTTAAGTATCCATTTGAAAGGAGATGATTGTGAATGTCTCTGCGGTTCATGTACGTCTTCAAGTTTGGGTCATTTAGGTTGTTGTACAGAGAGGGCAGTTTGTAGCCATTGGGGTCAGTCAGATCAAATCCTCCCTTTGGTTGGACAAGCTGTTGCACACGTAAATAAAATAGAGCTAAATTGTGCTAGAGAAATAATTGTTAAGTACTATTATCAGAATTACAAACAGTATTATATTTTATAGAAAACCTCCAGCGAAATGAAAAATATTAACGTTTTCCAATCTCAGCACTCACCCTTTGGCAAAGGCGAGATGTGTGAAAGATAGTGGGGACTCCTGTTTGGTTCACAGGTATCTTTCCGCACAGTGACAGATTTGTGCTTGAGGTACTTGGAGGATTCATGATTTCACCATTCTAAAATACAGAAACAGTAGGCAACAGGACTGATCGTTTTAAAAACAGATAGGTGGGTACAGTAGATATTAGTTTTTATGAAAACATATATATAGCCTACCATATATTTTATTATGTCATCTTTACCATTACGCAAAATGTAAGCTACTGCATGACACAATTAATTTGTAAACAACTAGTAGGGCCTAGCGTTTATGTATCAGGCGTAGCCAGTGCTAGGATACAGTACTACTAGCTCTAGCTATATCTTGTGGTTATGCAGGATACTGTAGTACAGTTGTAAGCCCAGACATCTTTGTAAGTGGTACCTTTGGATCCCCTAAGGCATGTTCCAGGATTTCATATCGTTGAAATGTCATGTACTCTGAAATCTAAACAGTTTGCTGATGTGAGAACGTTTGCTTGCTATCTTATAAGAAACGCTGCTAGCTAAATAATTAGTCGAACTTCATGAAAATCCTTCGTCGTTATGACAACAGGAACTGAACGTATTTATAAAAGCTGGACTGCCTTTGACTGTACTTGTAGTGAGCATCGAGCACGGAGCATCCAGTACATTAGACAGACACTGTATTTTTTTATATAACATAGTTCCAGTGAACATTTCAACAAGTCAAAGCAACCAGTTAACTACCCCAAAATGAACGGAATTATTCAAATGTGTTTATTGACAAAGTGCATTGGCTACAATAACAGGATATCAATTTAACCCTGTGGAACATTATTTGTGCCTTCACATACAACCAAAAGTCTATTTAACACAATTATCTTGTAAATAAACCTGCATTTACTAATAACATCCACCACCATGGTTCCTTAATGGATAAATACAATGATATGACATTCCTCTTCAAAATATACATTCTAATGGTAACTACAGCATGCCCTCTTCATAACAGTGGCAACGTGAAAATACTGTGACCCCTAACTTGTATAGGAAGGGTCACAGAGTACAGTGCAGTAATTCAGGTCCATGGCAAGAAGTTACAGTGCAGTGCCAGGCCAAGCAACCAGTAGGAGATGTAGTATCCCACGATGCATTGCGTGGTTGGGGAACATGTCCTCCAGTGGGGCATTAGTGCAAGGATTGGGTTATGAGGTGCAAGACTCCTGGAGGAACTGGAGTTGGCTGCCCTGTACTGTTGCTGCCTCTTGGATGAGGAGGATGTGCTTCGTCGGATGAGAGGCTCGTTGAGGATGAGAAGCTGAGCGCTGACCCAGAACGGTACCGGAGAGGACGAGGCCAAAAACCGGGTCAACACCTGCAGAGATAAAATTCCAGAGAATGATAAACGACCATACCAACAGCATTTTATAAAGCCCTCAAGTCAACACTTGAGTGGGTTATTTTTTTCTTTTCATGCTTTCGAGTTCTACATTAACAAAAAAATGTGTTAGGTTGTATAGTTATAATAACATACTCTATATTATAGGTTTATTCCAAGCCTTACCTGCACATGCATGCAGAATGCTCCAAACGTCAGAAGCACAGTGGCGTGCACTATGTACACAAACACTCTGGGGTTGTAGAACCCAGGTGTGGGCTTGTCTGATCGTAGATACATGCCTCCATACCACAGCCCCAGTCTCAGACACAGGTCCGTGTTAGCGTGGTAGTACAAGTAGGCTGCCGCGGAGCCCAGGGTCGCCATGGGTAACGCCAGCAGGAAGTTGGGGATCTGCTTGACCTGGAAGTAGCGCAGAAAGCCCACGTCCCAGTACACATCCTGGATGTGAGAGTAGAGGAGGGGGACAGGGCGTAGGCACCACAGGGGCGGGGGGGCGTTCTCGTCGGGGACCCTGTAGCCTTTAGACTCGGCCAGCGCCAGGAGAACGGGGGGCATCTGTTCCGGGGAGAGGGAGGGGGTGCAGAACGTCCTGTACCCGTAGTACTGGAATGCAAAGAAAGGAAGGGCGATGAGCCCCGTGCCCAGCACGGCTGTGAACAGCAGACGAACGGAAACCCAAGTGTAGTAGAAGACTCGGCCGTTTCCTCCCGCGGTTTGGCGATGTGCGCGGATTTGGGACAGCGCCTGTTGCAGAGGCAGATACAGCAGGAATCCTACGTTCACAAGCCCGTTGGCGCGTGAGGCTGTGGCTATTCCAAGGGCCAGACACGCTCTGAGGGTGAACCCTTTCTCCAGGAGAAAGAGGCCACCGAAAGTGAGAGCAGCAAACAGGCTCTCGGAATATCCCGCAGTCATAAAGACGTTAGCAGGCGTCAGACAATAAAGCAGACTGGACACAAGGGCGAGACGTCTGTCCTGTAGGACTACTCGACCGAGCGCGTACAGCGCTACCGCGCTCAGCAGGAAGAGGGCGCTGTTGCCTAGAGCCACAGCCAGCAGCAGACGCCCCCTCATAGTCAACCAGCTGCCGAGCGGCCACATTGTTTCTGCCAGCCCCCGCAGTACCACAGGGAGCAGGGGAAAGAAGGCAAAGTTGTGCTCGTACTGGTAGCCCCTCTCAGCGATGAAGAGGTAATGTTCCGCATCCCAGCGGGAGAGGCCGCCAAATAACCATTCCACCGCAGGGTCCAGGAAGCGCGGTTCCTCTGCCCTCGGAGGGCTGAATGCATCAGCATCGTGATCTGGAATCGCTGCATTAAGTAGAGCCTGAAAAAAGCATATGAAAATGAAATAGAGACACGACTTGGCTTTCAGCTAGGCTCGTGTAAGCGACAGTATCCTACATTATTTATTGACATTTTAGAAAAGTAATGAAATGGGACTGGGCATGTACTACAACAGCATTGTTAAATAGACAATTACAGGCTTACAATAAAGACTGAAATACGGAGATCTAACCTGTAACAATAACGAAACGCCCCGAGTGAAGGTGGCGAACTGCAGGACGGTGCTTACATCCATTGTTATGATAAGACTGCATCTCTTTACCCTAGCTATCCATCATAATAACAAGCTAAGCCTGTAGGACAAATTCCTCATCCTCGCGTTTTATTTTATGGTCGCTGTATCCTACTTCTCAATGGAAAACGGTTATTTCATTTGATAGATCCGTTTCTTAGCTAATGAAATGATGAAACCTTTCCTTATGTGAACCGGTTAATAGCACACTTCGCAGTTCATTTACTTCCGGTGGAATTGTTCGAGTGGTTTTCAACATAAAAGCCCTTGCGCAAAAAAATCAGTGATGGCAAAACAGGACATTTTTCGATCGCGTTTTTGCTAATGCATACCATAACGGTCCAACCCATTATAGTTCAACTCATGGTTTGATCTTTCTGGACTACCAATATAATGCACCCCCCAATCTCACGTAAGAGGACCCCAAAACCGTCTATGATGTTTTGAAGTATGTAGTATTCTCCAACCAAGCCAATAACGCATTATCGATCCCTACCTTCTTACGTTCTTCCATCGAAAACAGGACGAGGACTTGATCTCATGACCTCATCCTGAGGTATCGTTTCCACTGCAGTTCCACTAATAAGTCACACACTATTCGTGTGTGAAAAATGTGCAAAGTACTGTGACTGCAAATTATTTCCTCAAATCAATACCGTATTTGTCTGGTGGTAGTGCTGTTGGCATGGCAAGACACTGCAAATTCAGGAACAAAACCATCAAACATCTTACGAAGATTTAATGTACATTTATTCTTACCACGTGGAACATATAGTATAAAGATTTCATACTGAATAAATGATATTCATCGAGCCTCAAAAAGGAAGAGGGAGGAATTTACATGATATGAGCTACATAGTATGAGATACAAATATGCAGAATCCATATGACTGAGAAAAAGAACTGTCAAATGTGTATTTCTTCATCTAGAGTTTATTTTTGTTGTACCAGGAGTTAACAGGTTTGAGCCGTGTCTGTCGCACTAAGTAGCCGTGGAGACCAGAGAAGGGGGTCCATCAGCTGGAACTAGGGGAGGGGCCAGGAACCTCCCCCACGCGTCCACCTCCCCTCCCTCACCAACAAGTGTGAGAATAGTGAGCACAGACAGAGATGGACACAGAAAGGAAGTGTAATGTACAACATCATATATACACCACAGCAAAGCTGTATCTGAAGTCAAAAACCAGTCCTACGAGGCGATTTCTTTCATTTTTCATAAGGGTCAATTCTTACAATCAGGGGCTAAAGAGAGGAGGTAAAGGTGTTGTCGATTCTCCATACTTTGGGGGAAGAAAGACTTATTTTTTTTGTTTTTTTTACTCTCGTCATCAACGTCAAACCAATGTGACCTTTTAACTCTAGACAAACTGCATTGCCAGTGTCTCTGTATGTGAAACTGTGATACAGAATGCTTACACTCAAGAGCAGTACGGTACAGAAAATGTCCTACGATCTACTGCACACTGCCCAGGCCTCCCCGGTGAATGTGCCTGTTAACGGCCGGCTGTCTCCTGTAGGGGCTGACAGATAAGAATCCAGTTACAGCAGCTACACCCGAGCGCTACGCCTAAGTCTGCCTCGCCTCAGAACATGAACCAGTTTCAGCCTCGAGGGGAAAGCAAGGGCACACATATTTTTCCAAAAACTCACTGTAAACGAGACAGCAACTTTGGTTACAGTTTTTGTTTTTTCAGCTATTTATTAATTAATTTATTTCTCTTTATTTAAAAAGTACTTCGCCCCGACCCCCCCTCCCCCTGCCCCCACCCCCCGAGAGCAGAACTGCCTTCTCGACCAGGTGGTGTTCTGCTTCCAGGTGGTCTGGTTGGCATTCCTGTTACACGTAGTGTCAGTTTACAGAGTCTCTGGTTCGTAATCCACTGCTGCTCTCCTTGAGTCAAGACGGCCAGGGGGGAGGGGCTCAGAAAATGGAAATCTGAAGGGTTTGCATAAATAAAAAAATCAGTCACTCTAGCCCACCCTGCCCCCGACGCACACAAGCCAGGTGGACGAGGAGAGGAAAGGGGCGGGGGGCGGGGTCGAACCCGGAGAAGGTGGAGCAACAGCTCCCTACAGCTGTCATGATTGGCCGATCAGAAAGAGTACATCGCAGATGACGTGGGACACCAGCGAGTTCATGAGCGGCGACACGGACAAGTCCAGGAGCCGCGACTCGTACAGCGTGAACTCAGAGTGGTTCTCCTCCACCTTGGCGAAGGCGTGCATGGCCCGGGCGGCCCGCCGCATCATGTCCACGCTGGTGGGCTCGAAGTGCATCCCCTGCAGGTGCAGCAGCGAGCTCTGGCTCTGCTGGAGCTGCGTGGCGGCCAGGCTGTCCTCCAGGAAGCCCAGCAGGTTCCCCACGCTGCCCTTCTGGATGGCGATGGCGCGGGCTGCCACGCTGTCGCCCTGGGCCAGGTTAG
Source organism: Osmerus mordax (assembly GCF_038355195.1). Lineage (NCBI taxonomy): Eukaryota > Metazoa > Chordata > Actinopteri > Osmeriformes > Osmeridae > Osmerus > Osmerus mordax. The sequence goes on from NC_090055.1 coordinate 18,895,119, forward strand.
CCAGCAGGACCACCGCCATTTCCCGGCAGACCGCTATCCTCCGGTCTCCGACCAGACGCACCAGAGTCCCGTACAGCTTCTCCAGGCGGCGGAAGGGCGGCGTGGCCAGGATGAGGTCCACGTTGTTATCCTGGATGCTCAGCTTGCTGAGGGTCTCCAAGACCAGTCTCTGAGGGGAGAGGGCGCTGTGGGGCCCCAGGGTGGGGAAGGGGTCCTGGGCCTCGGCCGAGGGGCAGACCGCCCAGTGGAGCAGCCCGTCCAGGAGGGGCAGGCAGATGCTCTCGGGGTAGGCCGAGAGGTCCAGCTGTCCGGAGATGTTAGCCAGAGTGACCAGGGTGTTCTCCCGGAGCAGCTCCAGGCAGTCCCACCACCACTCGTCCCTCTGGCTCGCCCCGGACTCGTCCGAGTCCTCGTCCTTCTCGTAGGTGAGCGGCGCCTGCTTGCGCTCCGGGTGGCGGTGGTGCAGCAGGATGAGGCGGCCCAGCAGCAGCAGCAGGCCCGGGTGTTTGGACATCTCCTGGTCGTTGCCGGGGACGAAGGAGAGGCTGCGGACGATGTTGGAGATGCAGACGCAGCGGCGGGCGAGCGAGTCCTGCCAGTTGGCCAGTGTGAGGAGGGGGCCCTCGTCCTTGCTGTGGGGCTCGTCCTCCAGGACGGTGCCCGTGGCTTTCGCCCGCTTCGGCAGGAAGAAGACGTCCTCGTCGTCGCCGGGGGGGAGGACGTCGCTCTCGCGGCGGCTCGCGGCGTCCTCGCGGCCGGGCGCGTCGCCCGCGTCCGCCTCTGCGCCTTCGGGCGCGGCCCTCTCCTCGGTGCAGGCGGACGAGGGCGTCGCCGCGGAGGGCGGCGTCTCGGCCGGCTTGGGCTCCTCCTCCTCCTCCTCCTCCATGAGGGGGACGTTGTCCAGCATCATCTCCTCCGGCGCCCTCCTCTTCAGGACCTTCATGGGGACGAGCACCCGCGGCCGCGGCTCCAGGTAGCCCTCCCGCCGTTCCAGGTGCGTCTGGATGTGCTCGGTGGAGTCCCCGCCGCCGGCGCTCCAGTGAAGCAGCCCGCTGTCAAACTCCTGCACCTGCCCACGGCGGCTCGAGCGGCTGGCGGCGAACGGATCCTTCTTCCGCACCACCTTGACGGGGAGCTTGTCGAACTTGCTGGCCTGTTTGGGCGTCTCCTGGAGGGGCTGCGATGAGCTCGGCAGCTCGGGCGAAGCCCCCTCCTCCTTTTTCTCCTCCTCCTCGCCCCCAGGTCCCGAGCACGGCTCCGCCTCGTCCTCGTCCTTCACCCGGGCCTGCTCCTCCGTCGACCCCTTCTCTTTTTCCCCTTCCTCCTCGTCTTCCTCCTCGTCCTCGTCGACCTGCTCCACATCCTCCAGCTCGGGCAGGTCGTCTTCCGTGCTGCCCCAGTCTCGGTCCAGGGCCTGGGGGTCCAGCAGGGTCCTCTGCCCCGGGTCTCCCACCTCGTACTCCCGCAGGATGCCGAAGATCTCGATCAGGCAGCGTCTGAAGTACTCCACCACCAGCTCCAGCAACCCGGGCAGCTGAGGGTGAGAGGTCAGAGGTCAAGAGATGGAACCCAGTGGCGCCCCCAGAAATGTTTCAAAGGGGTGGCCAGATGACATCACTGAAAAATCTCGTGGTGGCAGACCGAAATCAAAAGCCATGACTGAATTTCAGGAATTCTGTTATGCTGTTGTAGTATATAGGCTAGTTGAAAACAATGTAAATATGAGACTTAAGGAATTGCATACTGATATACTTTGGTTTCTTATTTTACAATAAAATGTTACCAGTACAGGGATTGAAATTTACTCGGTTATGGAAATTTTTCTTGGCAGCACTTAAAGCTCAGGAGCACCAGCAAAAATGTGCAGTAGGCTAATTAGCGAGCGTTTTATAAAGAAATTAAAACAAGTCGCGCAGTAACAATTTGCACTGGCAAAAATCCAAATATATTTTGAGGTTGCACAGATAAAACTTCAGGCGCATGTGCAACCAAAATGATGGCAATTTCAAGCCCTGTGGTACATAGTTAATATATATATATATATATATATATATATATATATATATATATATATATATATATATATATATATATATATATATATATATATATATATATATATATATATATATATAATATATTATATTATATATAGCACCTCCCCCCCGGGGGTGCCACTAATGAAACCACGTCATATTTGTCCCGCGAGGGACGGCCTTACCGTGTTGAGGTTGAAGGTGGAGATGGTGTTGTCGTCGTACAGCAGGATATTGATGGTGTCCAGGGCCCACGTGCTCTCTGCCAGCAGGCCAGACTTCAGGGACATCATCACTCTCCAGGCCTCGGGGGTCCCTGTGGAAGGACACACACACACACCTGTGTCAACAATCATTCACATCTCAACAGCTGGGAGCCATGACAGTCATCACAAGACATACTAAAGCCTGAAGAAAAACCATTGGATGTGAATGACAAAACAGATCAATCCTCCAAACAGATCAATTCCTTGTGTTGTTCGTTTGTGAGGGGTTTGGGAGCGAGCGTACCGATGTCTTTCATGGTGAGGCGTCGGCGTGTTTTCAGAATGGGGTGGGTGGCCTCGATGGAACCCGGGGGAAAAGGCATGTCCCGTCGGATCAGAGGGGACTGCGCCGAGGGGGGCACGATGTGAGACGCAGGCACGGGGGGGCCGGCCTTCTGCATCTTCATGCCGCCGTGCATGTAGGGAGTTTTGCCCGGCGACGTCCTGCTCTCCAGGGGGCGGGGCATTGGGGCGGGGCTGGACACCTGCGGAATGTGGTTCTGCATGCCCTGCGGCGATTGGTAGTTGGACTGCAGGGGGCGTGTTATGGGCGGGCCCGACCCCCCGGGGCCGTAGGGGGGTTGGCGGGGGCCCATCGGGCCCCCCCACTGCCCCTCGTGGTTCATACGCTGCTCTGATGACATCATCTCCTCGCTGCGGTTCATGCCGGGGTAGCCGGGGCCAGGGGGCCCAGAGCCCCCAGGGGCCCCCGGCCGGTTGGGGTAGTTGGGGTAGCTCATCTCCCCCCGCCCCGGCCACATGCCCCCCTGAGGGCCGTCAGGGCCTTGCTGCATCATCTGAGGAGGCATGGCGGTCTGGGCGTTGGCCCCAGAGGGCCCTTGCATGCGCTCCCTGCCGAAGGGGAAGGGGAACTGGCCCTGGGGGCCTGGCGGGCGTCGGTCAGGGCCGGCGTAGGGGCTGCCGCTGAACTGGGTGTAGTTCTCGGGCTGCCCTGAAGGGGGAGCTGTGGTGCCCCCCGGCTGTTGAGGCTGCGGCTGGCTGCCAGGGAACGGGTACTCGCCCTCGTGACGCTTCGCAGGAGGATAGCCCCCTTCCACAGGTCTTTTGTAGTTCTGCACACAAGAGACACAGTTAAAACGCTCTGGATAAGAGCGTCTGCTAAATGACTAAATGTAAAACATTTAGACATACATTTAAAGTTAGTAGTATTAGTATTAAATAGTCACATATTTAATTTGTATGTACAATCTGAATGTATGTGAATACAGGGGATAACTGACCTGTTGTTGCTGCTGCTGCTGCTGCTGTTGTTGTTGTTGCGAGTACATTCCTGCCTGCTGGTTGGGGTAGGAGCCACCAGGGGACGTACCTTGGCCAGGATACTGATTTCCATAGGAATCGTGCCTGCAAGGAAGAGTCAGGCTTGTCAGCTAAACATTCACAAACACAAGCAAGCCATGTGCCCACAGCTGACACTGCATTTGAATATTACAAATCAACAGCTGCCTGTACAGATCCAAGTTCAACCCCGCAGACTCATCCAAATCTGAGTCAATCTGCTGACTTTGGGTGCACAGATCTGCTATGGACCACATGGATTTCCTCTCCAAGACCATAACATATTCATTTAAGAGATTCTATTATCTAAACCAACATCTAACATACAGGAGGGGGGGGGGTATTTAAACCTGGAACCTCCGGATCTGTTGTCAAAATGCTCTAACCACTGAGCCAGTCCCCTCCCCTATTTGGCAGCCAGGGTATCTTACCGCTGCTGCTGTGCCGGGTAGCGGTTTGGCGAGTACATCCCTGTGTCGGTGTTGGCTGGCATCAGGCTGGTCTGCCCCGCGCCGGGCCCCATTCCACCCTCCGGGCCGATGCCTTGCTCTGGCCTGAGGACAGGGGAGAGAGACGGTCGGTACAGCCCCACGTCTAGCCACATCCAGGGGCTCGGCTCAAACTGATCACAGTCCCGTGAACGAGAGACGAGGTGACATGCTACATGCTAAATGAAGGAAACTACAATGTCAAAAACAATGATTGTATTATTAACCCCTACAAAGATCGACCTCGACTCGAGTCTAAGAGGCACGAAAAAAGATGCTCAAAACACATTTGAATCCAACACTGAAATCTAATCGAACGCTGGAAAAACCAGAAGACTGCCTTACCTCCTGTCGTAGCCTGGCCCGTAGGGGTACTGCTGCCTCTGGCTGATGGGCATGCTCCCCATGGGGCCTGGAGGCCCGCCACGGAACTGCTGCTCTGCTGGCCCGCTGGTGGGGCCCTGGCTGGCAGGCAGGAACTGCTCCCCGACTTCAGAGACAAACACCGCAATCAGCAAAACCGCCTGGACTAGCTGGTACTCAGTTATACACATTGTTTTTGTTTCATGCTTTTTTTGGACAGTTATTAAGTCAAGTGTGACCGGAAACGCAGAGTGAGAGAGAGAGGAAGACATCCAGCAAAGGTCCAAGCAGGATTCGAACCCCGGTAAGGGCCTCAGCCTTCCTACTCACGCACTTATCTTGTGCGCTACGGGGGAGGCCCAAAATAGCTTTTCGATCTTTATTGATGTCCAAATCACAATGAAACACCAAGGTTTTGGAGTGCGAGTTCAGTCCCTGTGCTGAGCCCACCTTTCCGCATGGCGCTGAAGGGGTCCTTGCCCGGCTCGTAGGGGCCGCCGGGGCGCCCTGGCATCTCTGGGGTGCTCATCCCCGACTGGTGCCCACCAGAGTTAGGGGTCATCGAGTTCCTCCTGGGAAAGGAAGGGTCACTACCTTCAGAGAAAGGGTCCTGGAGACTCACACTGCTCCTGGGGGAGAGGGAGGGGGAGAGAGGGAGAAAGAGGGGGGGGGGGGGGAGATGGAGAGAAGTGGGAAGGCAGGGAGGGAAGAAAGGAGGAAGGAAAGGGTGTTTTTCTAAGTTACATGACTCCTCTCAAAGCGGATATTACGAACGTGAGGGCCAGACAGACAGGGAGTTAGGATGGTGTTGCTGGGAGACTCACCTAGGCCCAGGCTGCATGGGGGGGTGGGGGGTGGAGGCCGGGGTGGGGGGTTTGAGGTCCCCCCCCTCAGCCATGGAGCTGCTGGTAGACTGGGGGGTCTGGGGGCCCTGGAAGGAGCCTGACCCGGCTGTAGAGCAGAGGGACGCTGCAGTTGTGTGACGGGGGAGGCAAACACAGAACACACATTTTAATAACATGAAAAAAACAGTCAAAACGCTCGTCGTTGATTTGAAAGGACTAGGGCAGGCAGGTCCCTGGTTTACTTGGCATCCCACACAGGACGCCAAAATCATTTGCCTGAAACATTTGACTGGACATTGAAATGAGAGGAAGGGGAGAGAGCAGGTGCCAACCTGGAGACGGTGGCTGGACCTTGGCCTGGTTCTTGCTCTTGTTGTCAGTTATGATCTCAGGAGGCGGGTCCTCGCCGCGCTCGATCTTGTACTCGAAGGCGTACAGACACTGGATGTACTGCTTCTTCAGGGAGCTGGCCGCGCTGCTGGACGTGCCCACGCTCAGGTTGGTGGACAGCTCTCGCCACTTCTTGTTCTTGTTCACCTTCGGACACACACACACACACACCCAACATTAGGAGACATCTCTGTACTGCGCGTGCACGTGCAAGGAGACAGGCTAAAGAAAGAACGAGGGTGTCGTGAGTGAGTGAGCAAGGAGGAGTTGAGAGTTCCACAGACCTGCAGGAAGCCTCCGATCTCCTTGACGGACATGTAGAGTCTGAAGAGATCCAGGGGCTTGCGTCCCACCGCCGGCAGGTTGGTCATGCCCATGGCCTTCTCCTCGATGAAGGCCAGGTAGTGGTCCACCCACATCCTCCTCTCAGGCTCCGGGCCCAGCTCGTACAGGCGCGTCAGCTTCTCATTGGTCGTCGTGGAAGAGTTCGACTTCTGTTCACCCAAAGAAATAACGGGGTCAGAAAAGGGACGTAGTTCAAACTGTTGTTTATCCCTCGTTTTTCAGATTCGTAGGTCAAATTCTGCGGAATTTTTGTAGTGAATGACACAGCATCTTTTATTAAAAAGCTCTGAAGTGGGCCTTCTCTGTCCTGTGGGATGTCTAGTTTCTATATTTTACAGTGTTTTAATATGCTGAAATATGAAGTCTTCCATTACCTTGGACTTGGTCTCAGGCTTGGGGGTCATGCTCCCGTCCACTTTGTTGTTCATCTTCTGACCCGGGTTCATCTTCCCATCAAGGCCAAACTCTGGACTGGGGGCCAAGCCTGGGGAGGGAGGAGGAGGGGTGGACAGGGGAGGAGGAGGGGTGTACAGGGGAGGAGGAGGGGTGGAGGAAGGGTGGACAGGGGAGGAGGAGGGGTGGACAGGGAGGAGGAGGGGTGGACAGGGAGGAGGAGGGGTGGACAGGGGAGGAGGAGGGGTGTACAGGGGAGGAGGGGACAGGGAGGAGGAGCGGTGGACAGGGGAGGAGGAGGGGTGTACAGGGGAGGAGGGGACAGGGAGGAGGAGCGGTGGACAGGGGAGGAGGAGGGGTGTACAGGGGAGGAGGGGACAGGGAGGAGGAGCGGTGGACAGGGGAGGAGGAGCGGTGTACAGGGGAGGAGGGGACAGGGAGGAGGAGCGGTGGACAGGGGAGGAGGAGCGGTGTACAGGGGAGGAGGAGCGGTGGACAGGGGAGGAGGAGCGGTGGACAGGGGAGGAGGAGCAGTGTACAGGGGAGGAGGAGGGGTGGACAGGGGAGGAGGGGACAGGGAGGAGGAGCGGTGGACAGGGGAGGAGGAGGGGTGGAGGAGGAAACAGAGGATCATCATTAATCAGCTCCATCAGGATCACATCATTTAAATGTTTGAAGCTACCAAGTCCTTCCACAACACAACTGCAGTCAGAGCAGAGTTCTCCACTCAGAACATGAATGAGTAAGACCTTCGTCACATGAACACATATGGGCAGCGAATTGCACACTTAGTTTGAAACAAATGCGTAGAATTGACTCTGTTCCACTGCTCTGGAGGGAGTCAGGTGGCTGAGCGGTAAGGGAATCGGGCTAGTAATTCGAAGGTTGCCAGTTCGATTCCCGGTCATGCCAACTGACGTTGTGTCCTTGGGCAAGGCACTTCACCCTACTTGCCTCGGGGGAATGTCCCTGTACTTACTGTAAGTCGCTCTGGATAAGAGCGTCTGCTAAATGACTAAATGTAAATGTAAATGCTCTAATGGTCCAACACAACCATGCTGGACCTATGCACTGTGCACAACCATGCTACCATCACTGGTCATGATTTCCCTAGCGGTCACCACAGGGCACGCCATAAGTGCCCGGTCAACTCACCGCTGGAGTTGTTGCCCATGTTAGCGCCCATGCTGAAGGGTGGACCACCCTGGGTGTTCATCATGCCCGGCATGTTGTTCATGGGTGGGCCATAGGGGGCGCCGGAGCCCATCATGGCAGGGGACATGTTGGGGTAACCTGGCATCCTGTAGGAACAGAAAGAAGGGCATGATTACAACCGCAGAGCAGTTCACACGGAGCACGGTGTGAACGCCACATCTAGCACGTTTAAAGTGCTAGATCTGTGTGGCACGCTTTGGAGATGGGAAGAATGAGGAAGGTTGTGAAATTCTCACAGCACCTGGGACACACACACCTTGTGTGTGGGGTTAGGGTTAGTGTGTGTGTGGGGGGGGTTAGGGTTAGTGTATGTGTGGGAGGGGGGGTTAGGGTTAGTGTGTGTGTTGGAGGGGGGGGGGTTAGGGTTAGTGTATGCGTGGGGTTAGCGTTAGTGTGTGTGGGGTTAGGGTTAGTGTGTGTGTTGGAGGGGGGGGTTAGGGTTAGTGTGTGTGTGGGGGGGGTTGGGTTAGTGTATGCGTGGGGTTAGCGTTAGTGTGTGTGGGGTTAGGGTTAGTGTGCGTGTGTGGGGGGAGGTTAGGGTTAGGCCGAATACCCCTACCCCTTACCCCTAGCCTTGCGCGTTCACGTGAGAGTAAATGGTGTCCCAATACTCTTTTTGATCGAGGGGTAGGCCTTAAAACCAAGTGTTTTTGGGAGCTTACTTGAAACCTAGGGGCATGTGAATCCTGCTCAACCTGCAACAATGGCAGACAGATCATCCAGAGTCCCATAAATGTAATATTTCGGCTTAAATAATTGATTAAAAAATGATGACAGTCTTGTTTTGTGGTCTACACAGTCCTGTACATATGTATTTGTAACCATGTTCTTAATCTAAAAGTTTTTTTAAATCGCTAGTTTGCTACGCTAACATTACATTGCTGATTTGCACAACATTTCTCTGTTTAGCCTTGAATGGACTCCATGCATGTCTACAGTTTTAACTAAACTCCATTAGCAGCGAATTTCGTTTGATATTAGTGCATAACACTTCTTACTTTGGAGACATCGATATACGTAACCAAGTGGCGTCTCATTTCATAGGGCTATGAAGCCCTTACCCCTCAGTTTCGAGGGCTACGGGCTAGGGGTAAACTAAGGGCTAGGGGTAAACTAAGGGCTAGGGGTAAACTAAGGGCTAGGGGTAAACTAAGGGCTAGGGGTAAACTAAGGGCTAGGGGTAAACTAAGGGCTAGGGGTAAACTAAGGGCTAGGGGTAAACTAAGGGCTAGGGGTAAACTAAGGGCTAGGGGTAAACTAAGGGCTAGGGGTAAACTAAGGGCTAGGGGTAAACTAAGGGCTAGGGGTAAACTAAGGGCTAGGGGTAAACTAAGGGCTAGGGGTAAACTAAGGGCTAGGGGTAAACTAAGGGCTAGGGGTAAGACAGAGTATTGGGATTCGCCCTAAGTGTGTGTGTGTGTGTGTGTGTGTGTGGGGGGGGGGGGGGTTAGGGTTAGTGTGTGTGTGTGTGTGTCAGCAGCCTACCTGGTGTGTATGGAGTTGGTGGCAGCGTGCTGCATGGCTGCAGCCGCGGCCTCCTGGGCCTTCCTGTTGAGGCCAGGGGGCGGGCACATCCCTGAGCCCACCTGTGGTGGCATGTTGCCCATGTTGGGGGGCATGTTGGGGCCCATGTTGGGGGGCATGTTGGGGCCCATGCTGGGGGGCATGTTGGGGCCCATGCTGGGGGGCATGTTGGGGCCCATGCTGGGGGGCATGTTGGGGCCCATGCTGGGGGGCATGTTGGGGCCGTAGGGCCGTGGGCCCATCTGTCCTGGGGGCATCCTTCCAGGTGGAATGCCAGCGTAGGGCGGCCCGCCCCCCTGACCTGGCATGGGGTTCATAGGACCACCCATGCCAGGGCCAGGGTAGTTGGCATTAGGCATATTACTGTAGCCAGGTTGTCGAGGGTAACCTGACAGAGAAACATCAAAGGAATTTTATTAATTTTTAGTAGTTTTAAATAAAGGCAGCCACACTGGAACAAAGGGTATATGAAGATATAATCAGACAATAGTGAGTCTTTCTGGAGAACCTGTGAGGTTGACTTCAGTCTGCCTTGAGTTATTTTGATTAGCTAGCCAGCAGCATGGATATATTGTGGATATTTATCAGTGAGGCTAGCTTGGATTGAGAGCACCATGGCTGGCTTGTAGAGAGAGCAGTGCTAGCCATCTAGCTGTGAAAGCATTTTTGCTACCTCTCTCTGCTAGATGGCTAGCAATACTGTTTTCACTGCTCGATAGCAAAACTTGAGCAGTGTTGCTAGCTCGCAGTGAGAGCAGTGTTGCTTGCTAGTTAGCTAGCAGTGAGAGCAGTGTTGCTTGCTAGTTAGCTAGCAGTGAGAGCAGTGTTGCTTGCTAGTTAGCTAGCAGCGAGAGCAGTGTTGCTTGCTAGTTAGCTAGCAGCGAGAGCAGTGTTGCTTGCTAGTCAGCTAGCAGTGAGAGCAGTGTTGCTTGCTAGTTAGCTAGCAGTGAGAGCATTGTTGCTTGCTAGTTAGCTAGCAGTGAGAGCAGTGTTGCTTGCTAGTTAGCTAGCAGTGAGAGCAGTGTTGCTTGCTAGTTAGCTAGCAGTCAGAGCAGTGTTGCTTGCTAGTTAGCTAGCAGTGAGAGCAGTGTTGCTTGCTAGTTAGCTAGCAGTCAGAGCAGTGTTGCTACCCAGGGAGAGCAGTGTGGACAGCGGTCAGGAGGATGTGCCTAGTTAGCAGCGAAGCTAGCTAGCAGTGAGAGCAGTGTTGCTATCAAACAAGGAGGGCAGTGCACCCTTAGCGCTGAGGCTCGTCACAGTGGCAGCCCTCCTGACAGGAGGCTGTGCTACGTCAGCTGGCTCTCTGCTCCACTCCTAAAAATAGCCTCACTAGACTCTGGGAAGGAGGGAACAACGATAGCATAGAATTCCTATTAGGCAGAGACATATTCGATGAGTTTGGCTCAGGGGAAACCGGCTTAAAAGCAACTTGAATTAACAAACTAATATTTAGACCTCTGCCAATTAAAATGTCAGGCCACTTTTGAGAAGATGTAGCTCAGAAATCATCTTTCGATTGTAAATAAGCTGACATGTCCTTTCTGAGATGAGGCGCTGAACGTTTTATCTTTACGTGAACTCCAAACAAAAATTTACATGAGGCCTTAGACAACACAAAGGACCCTGTAAAACCTTTGCATCCAGCCAGCCACAGCACCAGGTCTACTGCCCTCACCTTGAGGCCCGTACTGTGCCCCTTGAGGGCCGTAACCAGCCATGGAGTTATTCTGCTGATAGGGCCCCATCCCAGGATGCATCTGGGCCCCGGATGTCTGGCGGGGAGACAGGGCGGAGGCAGACTGGGGGGAGCCGTAAGGGGGCATCTGGGGGTTCCTCTGCATGAAACCTGATGGAGGGGGGGGGGGGGGGGGGGGAGAAAGAGTGAGGAAAAGAAGGAGAGAGAGAGGAGATAGAAAGAAGGAGAGAGAGAGAGAGAGAGAGAGAGGGAGCGAGAGACAGCGAGAGTGAGAGAGCGCGATGGAAACAAAGGGTGAGGGACGTACCTCTGTCCTGGGCCATGGGGGACTGGCTGAGCGAAGGGTGCAGGCTGGCATCCGACTGCACGCTGGCCGGCCGCGGGGGCATCTGGGTCCCTGAGCGAAGGGGAGGAACAAACAGGTTAGCGTGCTAACTGCTGCACACAGGACAGAAATATACAGTTGGGGAAAGAAAGATCTAGAGAAAGATAAGACTACTAATTATAGTCTTTTCCAACACATGGACTTTGTGTGGTAAAGTATAAAATGTTACCCGCATCGGAATAGAATTCTAGAACAGAATAGGTACATGTCGTGTGACCAATGACCCCCCTTCCATCCCACTCCCACACAGCCGACTCAGCTGAGGAGAGGCAGTACCTGGCATGGTGGCGGGTGACAGTGGGCCCGTGCGGGATGTGCTGGCGGGGGAGCCCACGGGGGAGGGGGAGGGCCCACGGATGCCCGGCAGGTGTGGGGAAGTGTGGGGGGAGAAGGGCGACTGGGCAGGGTTGCTCTGCTCGCCCTGGCTGCTGGACACGCCTGAAGTGCTCACGCCAGGACTCAGAGCGCCGTCGGTGCCTGTGGGCAGGTCGTCGATGGAGCCTGAGAGATCCTGGAGACACGGAGCAGAGACGGACAGGCTCAGACGCAGCAGTGAGGCAACACTGGCCTGATGGAAGGACAGGTGCTGCCAGCCACCGCTGGAGATCAGGGTTCAAAATGACCTATGACTCTTGGGAGGGGGTTGGGTTAGACCATTTTTTCAGTCTCCGTATGTTTCCCACTTTTCAATGCTATGGTTCGAATGTTTGGAATGCGATCATTTTGAACAATTGGTCAAATCTGATATTCACTCATGAAAATTCATCGAGCCGTAGAGAAGTGTTGATATGGAGACCACTTTTTTTGTGGGACCCTCCAAACTAAACACAGTGATCATGGAGGGTGCCTGGAGGGTTTCAGGGCCCCCCCTCATTTGGAACCCTGCTGGACACCAGTGTTCATAAATGAGAAACTGTCTATGACCCAGTCAATACATTGTTTCCTCATCTACATAATGAGCCCAGAACACAATTTAATATTCTCAGCTCTTAGAAAGCAGTGAGGCACACTTGCACGACACACACACACACACACGTACGCACACAGACTCTCACACATACACACAGCCAGAGGCTGTTGTCCTCATTTATCTTTTCAGTGGATAGAGAGCGTATTAGTTCCGAGGTTGCCATGGTTACGAAGGTTTGTTGAACGCGAGAGCTGAGTCAGCGATAAGCTGCAGCCCGCGCCATGTGAGTTTTAATACAAACAAACACACCCACGCAGAGCACAACATCAACAGCTAAATCCCAGTATCTAGTTGTACCCTCACTCAGAATCCAGTTACAAAACACCAAGAAAAAAAAAAAAAAAGAAAAAAAAAAAAGAAAGAAAAACATGTTTAACTCTTCAGGATGACAGGATTCAATAGTAGGAAAGTGAGACCACAACTAGTCCTCATTAACTTATGCCTGACATCTCCGTGAATAGCGATTTATCCCAATCACTCTATTCCAGAGAGAAGCGGGCTGGTTTTGGGAGACTAACCGGTAGGCTGGATGGACGGCCTTGCATGCTGGCGTCCTCCGAGCCACTTTTGGGCTGGTTGGAGGGAGAGCAGAACGAGTCCTGGGACACCTCCTGAGATCAGAGGACAAGAGAAGCTCTTAAGGACAATTCTCTCCCTCTCTCTCCCCCCCTCCCTCCTCCCTTTCTTTCTTTCTTTCTTTCTCTCTCTCTCTCTCTCTCTCTCTCGCACGCACGCACACACGAAAGTTGAACCAGTCGAATGACCGATCCACTGGCAAACTGTGAGGATGTGATCTGAGCGCTGCACGGTACCTGTGGAGGGGGAGGGAAGCGTTGATAAGGTGACTGCTGTTGCGTCTGTGGAGCACTCTGAGCGTAGGATGCAGGCTGCGTCTGTGGATGTTGACTGTGTCCTGGAGGAGGCTGGGGGGGTCCTTGGGCCGGTGCCTGGGGCTGCTGCTGCTGTTGGGTGGGCTGCTGGGCCTGCTGCTGTGGACCCTGGGGGCCCTGCGTGGGTCCAGGGTAGCCGGGCTGGGCCTGGGCCCCGGCTGGAGCCTGGGAGCTCGCCTGCTGGGGCGGCTGGCTAGGAGGGCCCTGCTGCTGGGGGTAAGGAGAGTGGCCGGCCTGGGGGGTCGAGGCTTGGGAGTAAGGTGGCTGAGACTGGGGAGGCCCCTGGGAGAGGCCTGGTAATGAACCCTGGGATTGAGGGGGCATGTGGGGCTGCTGATAGGGTGGCCCACCCTGGGCATGTGGGCCAGAAGTCTGGGGAGGGTGGGGCTGTTGGCCCGGGTGGGGCTGTTGGCCTTGGTGGGGCTGTTGGCCCGGGTGGGGCTGTTGGCCCGGGTGGGGCTGCTGGCCCGGGTGGGGCTGCTGGCCCGGGTGGGGCTGTTGGCCAGGGTGGGCCTGCTGGCCAGCGTAGGGTGCTGGTCCACCCTGCTGTCCGGTTGGGGCCTGGGGGTAGGGGGGCTGCTGCTGGCCAGGGTGGGGAGCCTGGCCCTGAGAGCCGTAGTACGGACCCTGGCTCTGGGGCCCATAACCTCCTGGTCCTTGCTGTCCATAGGAAGCCATCTACAAGCGAACAAGAAGGAATCAGATGAGCAGATACATATATTGCCATTTAAGAAGGTTAAATAGAAGGCTTCGATAAGTACATGGGGTTAGGGGTTGGGAAACATCGAGAAGCCTCACTGACCTGCTGCCCATACTGCATGCCTCCCATGCCACCAGGAGTGCGGCCCTGCATTCCCACTGGGTATCTATGGGGGCCTGGAGGTCCGTAGCCCTGGCCAGGGTAGCCCGGCCCTTGCTGAGCCCCAGGAGGGGGGCCCTGCTGGGGCTGCTGGGGGTATGGGCCTCCCCCTCCATACGCCTGGCTTCTCATCTTCCCCATCGGATCCATGGGGCCAGGAGGCTGACAAAGACACGGAAAGATATCAGTTGGACATGTCTGTGACATGTCATGTCATGCCATGCTATTCAACACATGACAGCGATAACATTACAAATATCTTAAGACATATGAAGGGAAAAATATCTGCGAAAGAACCCAGTACTTGCAGCATGAGTAATGCTCTTTTTTTCTCTTTTTCCCCCCCTTCTTTATTCCCACGGTCGTTAGCCTGAATTTTACCTTACTCTGCCATAGTTACAGAAGTCAACACAGCCATGTATATCTCATTTCGAATGGAGGGCAGTTTGCCCAATCTTAAACACATCCCAGCTGTGCTCCCGTTTGAATATGAGCCAAGCATGCTTTCCTTCCTTCTTTCATTCTTTCTTTTTTTTTATGAGAGAAGGTAACATTGGCTCTGAATGAATGACACTAGAAAATGGAGGGAGAGACTGTTGGTCGTGACCGGCTTTAGCGTAAAACGATCCATTCTCCCTCAGAAACCCACAGTTTTGATGAACTAGTCTCTAGCACAATCTTCCAAGTTCTCCTGCATCTTGAGGTTGTGTTTGAATCGGGATACTCTTACTAAGGGGAACATGCTCTAAAGTGCCTCGTGATGATCTTTCTTATCTAGAGAATTGTACGCCTTGCAACCCAATGACATGTGCAACACAAGTCCTCAATACGGGATATAAGGGAGTCAGATGGCTGAGCGGTTAGGGAATCGGGCTAGTAATCAGAAGGTTGCCGGTTCGATTCACCGCCAGGCCAAATGACGTTGTGTCCTTGGGCAAGGCACTTCACCCTACTTGCCTCAGGGGGAATGTCCCTGTACTTACTGTAAGTCGCTCTGGATAAGAGTGTCTGCTAAATGACTAAAATGTAAATCCCAATACCAGTGTGCCCAAACACATCTTGCATGTGTATAACTTTGCATTCACAAGGCACTCGAGAGGATGTGGCATTGGTATGTAATAAGCTAGCTGCTGAAGTAAGGCCTTTTATACCAGGCAAGCAAAAAAAAGCCTTTCATGACATGTTCATTAGCCCGGAGCTTGAAATGAAATAAATAAGCACGGCACATGGCTAATCTGCATGAGACAGGGGAAACTCCCTTGGCGGGATAGAGATGGCTGGACTGTCTTCTGATTGGCTTGGGGGAGGAGGGGGGCTGAGGGGGTAAGTTCTGAATAGTCACACAGGAGGAAGACTTGTGTGGCACACTAGAGGCAGCTGCCAACTCTCTCTGCGGGCACCTCACATTCACACTTCCCATGTGGCGTTTAAATACACGATGGAATTCATGTGAATTTGAAGTCAGAGTGGGTGCTATGAGTAATCTTGCACGTGTGTGTGTTTGTGGAGAGAGAAAATTGTAAACGGAGATAGCCTACATACAAAGTCAGGCGTGGAACCCACATGACTAAGCCCTGTGCGAGTGTAGGAGGGCGCCCTTATCTCGGAACTGTGGTTACATCATATGCATTTATAAAAGGCCATGAGCACAGGATCGACAGCCAATCGGATCTCGGCTCGCATGTCAACTCAAGACCAACTGTCTCCTGGCTTTGACAGAAGGATTTTACCTCCACAATTCAAATCCCAGAGCAAAGCAATCTGCAGACTGCAGCCACTCACTTTAATCACCAGGCCGACGTTTACAGGCTACATGCAGAGTCTGGAATATCTTAAAACTAGCAATGCGCTGAATTTTAACTTTGTTTTTTTTATGGGGACAGCTGATATATTCGTTTAATGGATTATTTTACATTATTTGTTAAATCCCTTTAGACTACGAAACAGGTTTAGCCTATACGCACACAGTCTCCAAGTTATTCAGCAACACGAGTTTCCTGGGCATGCAATGTTTTTCTCCCCCACATATTTAGCAAGACAGAGAAATGCTCGATGAAAGACACAAACCAAAACGTACAATTTGAACGGAGACGATCTAACTACCACTAATAAACTACAAAGTATCCGTTGTATCAAGTTTACAAATATCTGTACGACAGAAAAGCATTTATTTACGTTATATGTTATACATTCAGGCAGACTGGGTCTTGGGGGTGAAGCTTTGCTACAGTGTTTCCACTACTTATGATTCGGGCCTTCTTCACACTTCGATCGTGCTCTAAGTTCCATTTTTAAAACACAATGATCTCTGGAGCACTGACCCTGTGCCAAAATATATATGATTACCAAGCAAATTAGTACAGTTTAAAGATCAGGTCTTAGAAAAACGAGAGGCAGCCATTTTAGAGTGTCTTAGCGAACTAGCTACCCAACAGACAATGGCTGGCGTGCTACGTTATAACTACATAGCAAGTGAGGATAACGCATTGTACGCCACAAGGTTTTAAGGATAGTTTAACTTTACCTGGTTTCTACTTAGAGGCTGCCCTGCACTTCCAGGGCTCATAGGCGATGGGTGATGAGTCCTTTGTTGCCAACTCGGATTGCCCCCTCCATACTGACCGCTGCTGCCCATGTCTGTTGGTCCCTTGCTAGCTCCCTCCTGGTTACTGTAATCGCTTGGTGGGTAGTTTGGATAACCTCTCGTGGAACTTGGGGAGGTTAGAAGCTGGTTGAGGGTTGGCGTGGATGTTGGCTGTGGGTTCCCCACATTATATCTCTGATTATTGTAAGATCCAGCCATAGATGTGGGTCCTCCCGCTGGTTGTTGCTTTGCTGGCTGTCCCCCAGCTGTCGGAGGCAGGGCGCTGCGCGGAGAGTTGATGCCGTATCCTTGGCCGGGATAAGGAGTTCTATTCGGGAATGGATTGTAATTGTTATACTGGTGGTTCGAAAAGCCATGGTCGTGCGAGTTGGGCTGATATGGGTCCATCATGTTGCTCGATTGCACGGCCGGACCTGCAGCAGCTGCCATGCCAGGGCTTTGTTGTCCGCCATGTTGATGAAAAGGGGCCCGACCGTAGTGCTGACTGTATCCATAAGAAGGTGGAGGAAATGCGGATCCGTGATGGTGTACCATCCCGGGATGGTTATTCCCTTCGGATCCGATGGAATCATTCTGATTATTATTAGCCCTGGGCGGGTTCCCATTCCCGTTCTTCATCTCAAGTTCCCCTCCTCCCCCTGCATTTCCAACATCGGCCCCGTCCTGCAGATCCCCCCGGCCCGGAGATCCGCTCTCTAATCCCGGTTGCTTTTTTTCTTGCTGCTTCTCCCCCGGTACCGACTCCTCTTTGGGGTCTCGATCCGATTTTTTAAGTTCTGAAGGCGTAGTGTTGAGAGTGGCGGCACTGGCGACCTGAGCGGCCATGATACCCCCTCTCCCTCTTTCGGCGAGTCAGTCACAATCAAACGCTAACATTTAATATAAATAATTGTTTATAACCATTTATCTT
Organism: Osmerus mordax; assembly: GCF_038355195.1. Classification (NCBI taxonomy): domain Eukaryota; kingdom Metazoa; phylum Chordata; class Actinopteri; order Osmeriformes; family Osmeridae; genus Osmerus; species Osmerus mordax. The sequence continues at coordinate 18,912,598 of NC_090055.1, forward strand.
TGTCCCGACTCATTCCCACACCTTAAACCGGACCGGATCCGGCAGCCATCCCTGGTTTCAATGTGACGGTAACGGCTCAGGAACTCCAGAAGCCCATTAGATGCAAAAACCGACACAAATATTGTGGGAGTTCTATTACTGAGCCAGACTACAGGCAGGGAACGGACCAAACCAGCACGAGGCTCGCCGAGATACAGCCATTTTACTGAGCCGCACAGAGGGACATAAAGCACGGATTGGAATCCAGAGGGTCTACGGAGTGGATTTGCCTTTTTCCAAAATGGCATAAAGTCTGTGGGAAAATTTATTTGATGGGCAATTTATATCACAGCATTTATTTATGTCTTAATTACAATATTGATATGTGGTAAATCATGTCAATAAAGTTATTTAAAGTAATGTAGGTCATATGGGAAGTTCGTTGTAGTTAGGCTACATAGGCCTATTATATCACAAGGAAAAACTCGTATGTTTATTCCTGTAACAAGTCCCAAAGACATAACATCGATTTCGAAAGGAATGGCCTTTCGTGCGTTGATTACATTTACCATAGAAGATGTAGGCCTATGTAGCCTATGAAATAGGGAAAAAATAAGAAGGGGCCTACATAACCTACTAGTAGGCGATATGTCAAAAGCATATCAGTAACTAATTAGAAAACTTCATGAGAACATCAGGGTTCAGTAGGACCAATCTAAAAAATTTAGAGGGAAACCTTGTTGCAAACTAGAGTAATATTGCACCTTCTCATTGGGTTTGCACGATATCGACTCTACCGCAGCCGGTTTATGGCGCTCATGTGAAAATCTTTAAAATATGTTTCTGTAGCCTACATCCCAAGTGGCAATCTAATGTTTTGGGGAAAACGTGGCGCAAGCACTCCATCATCAGTAAAATGTTTAACACTCTCAATCTCCCAATAGCATTATTCCAATAATGCATGCTCGGCTGTAGCTGGCGTATTGTCAACAAGAAATCTAGGTCAACGACTGTTGCATCATCTGCCTTTTGTATTCTCTTTTTATGAAATATAATTCGTTAGAAACACTCGCCCGCACCTCAGCCTATCGGTAGGTTAGGACACGAGACAAAAGATGACAAAAGTTTTCTCCCGCCGCGTTAATGTAATTTCTGCAAACCCCGGTATCCAAAACGAATTTACCCTCAAATTCCCCCGCCCTCTTCTCTCCCCACCCCCTCTCTGTCTGTCTCTCCCACCAAGCGGCAGCCGTGGTAGCAGCAGAAACACTCTTCTTGCGAGTGTGGGGGATGGGCGGAGAGAGCGCAGCATTCTCAGCGGCCAACATTGAACCGTTCTAGCTAACCCTGACCTTGCCTTGAAAAGGGACGCGTATCTAACATCAATAGCGTCAGTGCTCTTCAGACATTGATTTAAATCCATACACATAAAATAAGGTACACGTTGTATTCACATAACCTACTTCATTCTCATCTGTCAATGAAGGGTTCATATTAACGTTTTTTTTTCAAGTCTACGACTGGTGCTTCGCAACATACGTAGGAGGGTTGGTTATGAGGCCTCTTGTCGTTTTCTTTCATATTCAGGCAGTCACTGATTCAGACACGCATCTCTTTTTCTCTCGCAATCCCCCTCCCTCTCTTTGGCTGACGCACCCCCCTTCCCGTTCTTGCCCTGGAGGTAATCAGTTTTCAGGCCGGCTGGCCGGCTCCTATGAGGCAGGAAGTACCGCTGAACAGTCTCCCATACTTCATCACAAATTCAAGCTCGTAGTCTCCCCCTGACACACACACCCCCTGCCCACTGCAATGATGGATACGGAGCAGCAGAATATAAACCAAAGGTCCAGACAGCCACTAGGAACACACCAAATACATTCTCAGAGCACACACACACAAACACACGCACACACACACTGCAAACCTCAAGTAGTCTGCCTCTTTAACTGCAAAGAACAAAACGAAATTATTAAACTAAACCAACATAAAAACAATCATCTATATTTGATCTAAATATGGGTATGCTTAATGGATGATGGAATACGGCTTTTATAGCTCAACTTTCCAGCACAGTACAAGGTCTGGCTGCTTAGCAAGAAACTAGGCTTCTCTGCCTGAGACCAGAGACAGGGGCCAGTTGTGCAGAAACACAGATTTAATGTGGCTTCCTCTCCCCGCCTGACTTCGTTATTCTGCTGTGGCCACTAATAAAAACAGGAGTAGATATTCAGGGATCTGGGACGCGGATTTGGGAACACTTACGCCCCCTCCTGGCCACTGGTGATGAAACTCCGCTTCAAATTTACGTTTTAAATGGGAAAAGGGCCGCTTACCGTCAACGCAATTTTGACCATGGAGACAAAATGTTAACGAATTATTAATGTGTTGTTATCGTCAACTGGTTCATTAAACAATGCACATAATATAGGCCTATTTCAAAGGACGAAACATACTTAATCGTTTCCCTACCACATTAGTGAAAAGAACCAACTTTGGACGGAAAGAGTTAAAATATTTTCTGTAGCGCATCATGAGGACATCAATATCATCCAGTCATCCAGTCCCTCGCTTTTTCCACCCCTTTATCAAGACTCTGCAACAGGTGGGCAGACCAGGCACCGTCAAACAGAGGATCATCATGTGTAACGTCAACAAAATCACAACTTTCATATCCTCATAAACAACACACAGTAGTGTGTAAACTGCTATTTAGACACAATACACAGTAAACTGCTATTTAGGTATTATATCAACTCTACGTCTTTTATTCATCAATCCACAGAAGCAAAGTTGTTTTTACTATTATTCAATGTTTATAAAATCACATACTTTGCTTTCAGTAACATTGTTGCTAATTTGAATAATGTTTGCATCCTGAATCACTGTTTCCAGTTTGTTGCTAATCCAGGATCTTGCTAACAGTTTCTTTCTGAGATAACAGAATGCGTGTCTGTACAGTGGTGTTGCAGTGTGAGCACAGTCTTGATAACCCAGGTGGTCACGTGGGCCAGGGGCCCCAGGACATCCTGCCACCCTCCAGAACAAGAACCAGAACCATCCATCCACCTCTGGGTCTACTGATCCATCACCTCCTCCTCCACAGTCTTCTCCCCTGGGCTGACGTACCTCTCCTGCACCCCTAAAGTTCTGAAGGAGACGTGTTACGGAAAAACACTCAACCGCCATCGAAGAGCTTCAGTCTTTTCTATATATTTTGTACTTTGTTGCAGCGTATGCAACTCTAACAGAGCAATTTCCCACCCTGGAATGACTTAAGTTATTTCCCCCCTGGAATCAATAAAGTTATTTTTCCCCCAGGAATCAATAAAGTTATTTTCCCCCCAGCTCTACTGAGCTCCTTGAGCTGCACAACAAAGTATCTTTATGTTTGGATCCAGCGAGACAGTATAGAGGAGCAGGACTAAGGTCTCCAGCACCTGTATGTATATACATATACAATACAGGTATCAAAATTACAGATATAAATAAAGGGAAGGATACGAGCTGAACTGGAAGTCTGCCCCCACTGCGGCCGACATCAACACCTGCAGGTTCCTCTCCTCCAGGTCGCCGAAACAGTAGCCGTTAGCCTTGTCCACCGTCCGCAGCACCCGAGTCATGCTCTCCCTGTCCTGGAGGCCAAGCAGGGGTCAGGGGTCAGAGGCCATGCCTTACCGGGAACACCTTCACCTCTAAACTGTTAAACTGCTAAAATGTATGTTGTTACTTGTTCTGTACAGGTATATTAGATATATTATATTACAGGTACTAAAGGTTTTATATTATAGCGTGGGTATATTATACTGTATTATCAGGTATGTATATTAGATATATTATATTACAGGTACAAAAGGTTTTATATTATAGCACGGGTATATTACACTGTATTATCAGGTATGTATATTAGATATATTATATTACAGGTACAAAAGGTTTTATATTATAGTATGGGTATATTACACTGTATTATCAGGTATGTATATTAGATGTAGCACACCTGTACACTGAGGGGGACAAAGGAGACAAGGCCGTAGTCTTGAATCACTTCTGCCAGTTTCTCATTCAGGTGGTGGAACTTTTTGAAAAAGGGGTCGGCTGCCAAGTGATCGACCAGGTAGGTCAGGTCTAGGACCTCGGTGTAGAAGTCCAGGTTAAAGGCTGAGCCGGGAGAAAAAGAGAGCATGTTCAGTACCTCTCCAAAATGTAGCAATTTATCAAAAACATCTGATATGTAAGCTTGTACAAATACACGGACTGGCTGAGGATGGAAACTAAGGCTTAACTTTTTCCCTCAGTTCATGTTTACGGTGTTGAGTGTATGGGGTAGCTGTCCCTAATATTCACCCAAGCCCCCCGACTCACCCAGTTTTCCGTATTGCTCGATGAGGTCCATCTTGGAGAGGATGTTGACATGGGGCAGCTCCACGTGTAGCATGGTGGACAGAGAGGTGCACAGCACCGAGATGAACTTGGCCGGGTCGGCACAGTAGTGAGAGTCCACCAGGTGCACTGCAGCTAGCTGAGACAAGGGAGTTAGCAACGGAGCAGAACACATTGTTACTCTAAACACTCTAAACACTGAGAAGTAGATTTCTACAGGTAAATCGATATCACTACTTACTCGTATAGTTTTACTCAAGACTAAATCAACGGGGTAAAGGTAGGCGGTATTCATGGGATGTAATGCACAGGTAAGTTATAGAATGTGTAGGAGGTAACAGTTTAAAGTGACACAGGATCTCGGTCACACATATATACTTTTTCCTTTATCAATCCAGAGATCCAGAGACAACTCACCCTGAAGTTCCACTTTCCCAGCTGAGCCACGATGTTCTTCACAGAGCTCTGGTGGGTGTAAAGCTCCACCTGACCCGGGCAGTCAAACAAGAAATAGCAGTCACTGTGTTGTTTTAACTTAGCTTCAAGCCAGTCCAAGTTCGCTTCAAGATACTCCATACAGTACAGAAGTCCGCCATTGGGTCCAAGCTTCAACCCCTCCATCACATCATCTAATGTGACCAGCTCTGAAATGTCCACGGCGCAGGTATAAGGCATCCTCTCGTTAGCAGGGTCCAGATTAACTACAACCACTTTGCGTCCGAGGTGTCCCAAAAACTCCTGCATTCCGCGGCAGTATGTGGTTTTGCCAGAACCTGGAGGTCCAATCACCACCTGACCAAAGCGTAATGACTGAGGCTGTGTCGGCTCTGCTGACATGGTTGCTTTGAATGCCTTTGTATACGCTTGACAGGTCACAGCTAGAAGGAGGAAACTATAAAAAAAACGAAAAGATAGCTATCTCTGACCCCTGAACATCTTGCTATGTACAAAGATACACAACAAATATATTAAATCGCTAACGCTACCCAGATCTCTAAGCTATCCAGTCTATTCCGCAACTCATGTAAACAAGTTACTGCTAGAAGCAACACCAATCGCCAATTTAATCTAGCAGTCTTCTCCACCTAAGACCTCCACGGGAAGACGAGAGACCTTCTTAGAAATATGTACACACTAATAACCATTAATTAATGTCATCAAGTAGTATTCTGAAGTAAGGGGACAGTGAATGTTAGCTGCCATTGACACTTGCCGCCGTTGAAGTTGTTTTCGGAGACTAGTATTTCCGGGTCATTGATGTCAAAATAAAAGCATCTACAGTTTTTATGGGGTATTAGTTAAGTCATTGCACAACTTAAATAATTGAAAAATATCACAAGGTGTTTTATTCAACAAAAAATATAATGCATTCAATACAACATATTGTGCTAAAGAAGCTCGAAGAAACCTAAAATATAAAATCACGTTCACTAATGTCATCTTTTTGGCCCAACGCTGCCTCCTGGCTGCCATTCTCTGTATTTCATGCTGGTTGTCGGTTGCCGTCTAAGTAGGCTGTCACCTTGGTCAATGTCTTTGGGTTCATCGTATTTCGTCGTTATATGGAAGTCTGTTCTGGCCTTTTTCACAAAGTATGAGTTCAGCTTCTCGCCATGATACCTGCACAAAAAATTGAATTTTTGTATAAGTTCAAATATACTTACTAATACCCTAATGCATTCATAAACAGAGGTGCATCTTCTACACAGCAGAAATGCACTTTCTACATTTACATTCTTTACCAGCTCTACAGTTCATGGTAATTCATGTGTCACTCACCCAAATCCCCTTTTGCATCTAGGATGCTGTCCTTCATTCTCAAGGGCATCTGGGATCCCTGCTTGGCTGTTTCCAAGCCCTTCCCCATCCTTCCAGCCTTGCTGTTCCATCACACGCCGACCAAACCCCTGAGGAAGGAGAACATGAAGGGGATCAGCCATGCACTGCATGTAGCCCAACACAGGCAACATCAGCCAGACAGGCACAAGGACTTTACCTTTGTGAACTTCTCAAAGCTGCCGATTGGTCGGTCGCGTCCGGACCTGTCCTCAAGCCCCTCCCTCATCCTCTTCTCGTAACGCATGCGGACATAGTCCCGGGAATCCATGTCCCCGCCGTCTGTGACAGAAAGACATCATGTCTGGGTGATACAGCCCTGGCCTATTTTACATTACCCTTCAAGTAAGACCACTTGGTAAGTCTTCAATACAGTTTTCACTGTAACAGACCATGGAGGAAAACCACGTAAAGTCAGGTTACCTTTATCATAGTAAACGCTCATGTCCACATCCCAGTCGTCCGCTGTTTGCTCATCAAAATCTATGAAAAGGAGCAGAGTTATAAGCAACCACTATATATATATGATGCAGTACATCACCTATACATAGGTGATATTTAGGTACAGTTCTATGTGCATGGGTGAAGCCCTCTGTAACATTCTAAAAAGAGCTGTACAAATACATTTGATTATACATATACGATTCAGGTTATTTCCAAATTGCAAATTTCACCCCCCCCCTCCTCTACCCACCCCCCTCCTCATCTACTCACCCCCCTCCTCCTCTACCCCCCCCCTCCTCATCTACTCACCCCCCTCCTCCTCTACCCCCTCCCTCCTCTACCCCCCCCCCCCTCCTCTACCCCCCCCCCCTCCTCCTCTGCTCACCCCCCTCCTCCTCCTGCCAGTACTGGGCGTCGGTGTAGAAGACCAGGCCGGAGCCGCCCTTCTCCCACTTCAGCTCGATCTCCTCCTCGTACAGCCGCTCCTTGCAGCGCTCCTGGCTCGTCACGTCCTCGTAGAGGGCCTCGTGGCGCTCCCACTCCTCGCAGCGGTCCTCGTCCTGGGTGGAGAGACAAAACAAACATACAGGACAGGGAAGTACATTTGATTCAGCCTGAATGTGGGTGTGACGGGTTTTAAAAATGACTGTTAAAAAACGATTTTCTGGATAAGAAGTGTGGCGTTGGGGGCAGATTTGCTGTTTTCAAAAAGGGGGAGGGACATGTTCCACTCATGTATGATGAAAGCTACGCCCATGATACAACACAGTGTTTTTACACAGGGGACAGGCCAGCCAGAGTTAAGGAGAATATTGGGTGGGTGGGGGGGTCAACACATTAACTTAAGTCTCCACAAGTATTCAGATACCACATCCTGTGATTAGCTACATTCTACAGGTATCAACCCACATCATCCGGATCTGATTGCACATCTTCCTCCTCTGGGTCTGGGGTCTGCTGCGTGGAGGGAGGGGGGTCAGCTGAACCACCCTGGGCATCTGACGGTGGAGGGGCAACTGCCCCAGGACCAGATATCTCCTGTCCATCTGCTGTGAACACACTCTCCTCCGTGACTGGCATTATTCTGGTGTCATGGTACTGAAAGGGCACGTTGCCATAGCGTCGGTTGCAGCTGGTCTTGGGGAAGGTGAGGCCCAGCTTGCGGATGAGGCGTGGAGGCAGACGGCATGACTGTATGAGCTGAAGGAACACCTTTATTGTTGTGCCAACATTTCCAGAAGGCATCAGAGAGGGCGGATTAAGCTCCGGTAGAGCTTTCAGATCCGCCTCGGTAAAGCGCTCTGTTAGTGCCACACGGCGTCTCTGTTCTGACTTCGTTCTGTAAGGGAACCCATCGTCCTCTGAAACATAAAATTGCATTGGGAAGACCCTTTAAGACGGCACCGAACAACCATAACATTACGTAAAATGCAGTCTAAATGAAAAACGAAACAGTATTTAATCAATCAAGGAATAATTGGAATATGACTTACCTGTGGAGTTCGACACCTTCACTCTTTTAATAACGCAACGTCTGGCGAGCCAGGAGCCTTTCGAGTCGATCCATTGATTCGATGCGTACAATTTGACAAATCGATCAGCCTCCTTCAAATGGACCGAAACTACACAACAACATGTCTTGCCTTTCGATGATGAACCACTCTCTGCTGTTTCCAAAGAGTTCGAATGTGCCTTATCCGTTTGATCGGGTTCCTCTGGTTGACTCTGCCTGGTCTGGTCAACTTGAGGTCCTTCGATTTCAGACCCTTTCAAAACCTCCGGACGGTGTCGGTAGTGGAAACACAAGAAACCGCCACCTTCTATAAACTGGCTGAAATAGTTTCTAAGATCTGCGGATCGAAACGCAGCAGGTATATTACTAACAACTACATACACAGCCGGACTGGAAGAATCCGCCATGGCTGTTTATGTTGAAGGGAACAATGTAGTCTACATCCAACCTCCGCAGAGTACAGTATTTCTTGGCAGACTCTAACTTTATATTCTGAGTTGTCTAAATAATACAGCAAATCATTATGTATTGTACTTGTGTATGTAATGAATGATAAATATACCGCTTGATTAAAGTACGGTGTCAAGTCAAGGAGAGGTTATTCTCTGCTTTGTCCTCTGAGGAGATCGGGTCTAGGCGCAAGTTAACGGGAAATGAGTGACGTCACTTAAACCTGTAGTAGGCTACATTAGTTTTTGACACGGCCTCACCGGGCGATTTGACTCGTAAAACAACCAATGGGGTGCACGTGGGAGTGGAAGTGCAATATACAATGTGGAAAATAGAAAGAGAGTGAAGAGTGTCACAAACATACAGTACTTAAGTCTTTGCGTTTACTTTATAGATCATTGAATAATGTGTTCTGTATTCAGTATCCACAGTAGGCCTACAGCAAATGTAAACAAGAACACATTTTAAGAGGTCCCAATGGGGGTGTATAGATAGACATATTGTAGGCTAGATTGATACATTTGATTCGCATTTCTGCTGAATGCATAAATGTAAATTTGAAAGTGTCATTACATGGGCAGAGTATTATGGTTGTGTAGGGCTATGATATACAAGGACAAAAAGAATCGGTCTGTCTTATACAAGTCTGAAGTTTTGTTCAATTAGTGTGTATACAATCTTGGGCTTGCGCACAATCCAGTCACTTATACGTCAAACCAGTCGCCAGAGAGAGCTCTTGTCTACTAAGAAGGGCTCACAGATAGTTAGATAGCGTCACAAGAGGGCGATGTCACTGCTAGTGTCCTTGAGAAGCTGAACCTTACATTTGCAGTAGGTCAAGGCCAAGAGTCATGACCACCACACAAACAGGTATTTGTATCCCCTTCAGGGTGAATGACCTGAGTGAGAGACATACTTGCTGAACCTGGTCAAACGAAGGGAAATACTGTTCTGTGAAATTGGTTATTGTAAACAAATGTGTTAATAGTGTAATTTTCATATATGTGACTAAATAACTATTAATTACTATAAGTGATTACTAATAAAATGCTACACACTGTCCTTTACGATACTACAAAATTAGGCCTATGTTGTCAGTAGAGTAGCTAATGCAGTGCTGGGTTGAAGGGACGGTCGGTATTAAAGATACTAAAGCACCTCAATGAAAACAATTGGTGAAAAAACGGTGTAATGTGTTTCCCCTCTGTAACTTTTGCTAGAGAAGAGCAGACACCTCCATATTATCTCAGGTTGTTCATTGTGACCAAAAGAACACAGAAAATAACACACATGATGGCAGGACTTACCCTTTGCATGTTAGGGGAGGGGGTACACATTATATCAGGTGAAAAAACGTCCTGAGCAAGCGGTTAATTGAAAATCCATATTAAACTAAATTAAATTGAAACAGAAACCACGTTAGAGGGCAGGGAGGGACGGGGTAGCAAAGACGGGGCATCCTGGTCAGACCACACCCACAGAGAATGGACAGATGGAGGTAGCCTAGATTAAAGGAAAAAATATTGTTCATAAACCTGCATGTGATGTCGAGTCACATAGACAGGCCTATCAGTCGGCATATGTAGCTAAGGTGCATGGCAATATGGAACTTTGGAGAACTTTGGATTAATCAACAATACTAAACGACGCGTCGCCTTAATGTAACAGACAAATAAACGTATTAATGCAGATAAATGAGTCCCTTGTTACTATGAAAAAACCCTGTAGAGTCTTCCACGTCGCTATTTGTTCCATTTAAGAGGTGAATTCGAAGTGCAGCAGTTAAACTCCGCTTCTCTGAGTGCACGCGTGCTACCGCGGCCAGGGGATGCAGATCCTGGCAGGGATGAGCGCCATGGCCCGACACCTGTCTCCAAGGATGGCACAAAGCCCATATAACATTTCAAGGAAGGTCAGTTTTCTTTTACGATCGGTGCGGTGATAAGCATCTGTCCTCTGTGCCTGGCTCAACCTGCTCCTGAGACTTATAAATACATCCCTTATCTCAAGCTTTTACTACTGCCAGCATGCCTGGGGAATTACTACAGCTGGATGACTAGAGAGTGTACTGTAGATCACATTCCCTGACCATGTACATACAGGCACCATTTTCATATGGACAGAAACATTTAATCATGAGATGTGCTTATTCCCTCCGAATATGAATGTTTGTCTATCATCCCTACCTTTTAAACAATATGAAGGACAAATTGTTCAGTGAAGTTGGTTATTGCAAACTAGTGTCATCTCCACATGTGTTGGGGACGTGACACAGGTCTAGATTCAAGCCAAGACACGGTCGCAAACTATAACCACCAATATGATTTGGGTGTACAGATGAGATAGCAGAGATTATTGAAACATTCCCATGATTCAGGTGACTACCGGTGGCTGGCACCTGTAATCTCTTTATTGCGGCCATTCACCACGCGAACTGACCTTGACAGGAACTGTCTCAGACGTTCCAACATTCCCACACAGTCTCTAAGTGGTCTGTCATTCGTAAAGCGACAGCTTGCACGTCAGGGACTTGATAATATCAAGCACACAGAGGGATCTCCAAACCTTGGACAAGCCAAAAAAACGACGACCCACAGACATATCACCAATGATCCCTCATTCATATCCTGATGCTTTGAACAAAATCATAATAAAACGTCTTATCATCCTGAAGACTCTGTGCCAGGCACTGCAGAGATAACAATTGAGAGAGAGTCATATTAAAAGGGGTTTCCACTAACACAATAACATCTTGATACACTGATACAAGAACATACAGACGGAAACAAGACACATTTGTTCCCAGGATCTCTATGTGCTTACTGCTGATGACGGCTGTTCATGACAATCCAGGCACCTTTTTTGTTTTGTTTTTTCAAAGAGGAAGATTTAAGATCCATGTATGAAAGGTTTTCTGGAGGAGGAGTACCCAGGCCTCGTAAGGGCCTGGTGGATCTACTGTTACACTTTTCTCAACTGCTGAGATACTTTAACTAAAATTGCCCAAACATTTGCAAATGATTTTTTTTTATCTGCAACTTAATCTAACGAGCACAACAGTGTTCTTTTTTTAGTTGCAAAATAGTCATTTTCTCATTGCTTTCAGTAAGCTAATGACAAACGTTTGGTCTCAACTCATACAAATCCATTTGTGAACCTCTTCTGACCTTGTGCTTCTTTGCGCAATTGTTCAACCAGCAATGTCCTGATTCATATTTTACAGGTACACATTCCAATGAGCCACATAATGACATATTTTCCCCACTGCATTGTGAGGGGAAAAAGTTTAATGGGATGCTAATGAAAACATGTAAAAGTTTAATGTGATGCTCATGAAAACATGTGGCCTGATTGGTAATAACGAATGGAGCGAATGAAGTGTTGTCTTTTTGCATTGTTTGTTTATGCAGTGTTTTTTTGCTTGTTTTTATTTTATTTATTTATGTTGTATTCTTAGTATATAGAGTGCAGATTACATGTAATTTGTAAAGGACAAAATTATACATAAAAAAGGCTTCATTTCTGGATATCCATGGTCTTGAATGGACATTTTTATCATCATACTGTATTTTATTAAACAACATTCTAAGAAAAATAAATACAGCTTAATGTGTAACCGTCTACTGTTATGGTATATACAGCCGTGGCCAAAAGTATTGGGAGCGACATACATTTTGTGTTTGCAAAGCTTGCTGGGCCTTGGCATAAAATGACTGCTAACATAATTTCAGTAAGTCATATCATCAGCACAGGGGAAAGTGTGAACTAGTTCTAGCCAGGTGAAATCACTCTATCATTCTTATTGGATTGTAAGAGCAGATGGACTGCTGTAAAAGAGGGGACTATTTGCATGTATTGAAAATGTTCACCCCAAAAAAGCTTTAAAAAATATGAAATGTTATTGTATCATCAAATCAACAAATGGTAAAGGGCAAAGAACTTTGTTAGGGTACATTGCTTAATGATTGATTAAAAGTGTTAAAATATTTTATATGATGCCAAGTTGTTTGTTTATGTGAACATAGTTGATTTTGTGTCAGGTATTGTTTGTCTTGAGTGTAGGTGTTCCAGTTTGGGGCTACATGTTAACTGTTTAACACAAACAATTGAGAGAAAAAAACATAATTCATCAAATTATTTGAAATATCTGCTCAGAGTGAGCATAGGGTCATACAAATATTAATTGTAAAATATGATGGTAAAAACACAGTGTTATATGGAACACATCACCCTCTAGAATTTAAGTTTTAGGAATTGAAAGGTACTCATGCGCCATGATGAATAATCATCCAAGTCTCACGGGGGGGTCAGATGGCTGAGCGGTTAGGGAATCGGGTTATTAATCAGAAGGTTGCTGGTTCGATTCCGGGCCGTGATAAATGACGTTGTGTCCTTGGGCAAGGCACTTCACCCTACTTGCCTCGGGGGGAATGTCCCTGTACTTACTGTAAGTCGCTCTGGATAAGAGCGTCTGCTAAATGACTAAATGTAAATGTAGTCCATCTTCATATTTCACAAAACTACAACATAGCTCATTTGATCACAGACAGGGATAACATGGTCCTCATAAAATAAAATCGTGCTCCTCTTCATGTACTGCAGGAGGACAGTCAATCGAGAGTAAAGGTTGTCTTCGTCTTTTGAGGTCTTACCTTGTAGGTCAATGCTCCCTGTTTGTTTTGGCCTCTTCCAACCCTGTTAGGTGTGAGCTGTCAGCCAGTGGGGCCATATACTTTCAGTCTGATGACTCTCCCAGTCCTTGGTAGCTTGGTACAGCCTGCGGTAATGACACAGCCTGAGAGATAAGGGCCCAGTGCACCTGATATACATGCCCTGGTGTGTCAGTTGCTTTTCATTGAGAAAATCTTATTTATCTCTTTAGGGCAGGCCGTCAGCCGCCAGGGCGTTCAGGCAGTTATTTTTTTACAGAGGGAGTATTGACAGGTCAAGGTTCACTAAGCTGGGCCATATAAAGACTCCCAGAGGGACGTTGGAGCACCAGAACATTCAGACTCAGTAAGAGCTTGTCTGTAAGAGAAGCGTTTTAACCGAATGAAGATTTTTTTATAAAAAAATAATAAAAAACAACGACCTTGTTTGTTCTCGACAGCCTCGCCATGGATAATGAATGTCATTGTTCAGATTACAGTGAAAGGCATTCTCATGCCATTCTGTTCAACATCCTCAGCCGCACAGATGGCAGTGAGACGAGACACGACAACCAGAACAAAACAACACCACACAGATGCAACTGTGAGACGCGACGGACGGTGTGCTTGAAAAGCCCAGCCGAGGTTTGCCAAGAGGCTTCTGCGGTGTTGGTAAAGACCGTCCATTTTATGAAAAACCTGCCTGCTTTTAACCAGCTTCCACCACACGACCAGCTGTTGCTACTCCAGAGCTGTTGGGCACCTCTATTCATATTGGGTCTGGCCCAAGAAGGTCTGGATTTCGAAGTCCTCGACAGCCCTGCTGACAGCATGCTGAAGAGAATCCTTCTGAACTGTCAGGAATATTTGGGAACGGAGAGAGAGCAGCCCACCATGGCTGGGGTGAGCAAACTGAAGTCTTGCCTTAAAAAGTTCTGGAGTTTGGATTTAAGTCCCAAGGAGTATGCATACCTGAAGGGAACCATCATTTTCAATCCTGGTGAGTTTCCCCATTCCTTCTGATTGAATATACGAATCGAGAAACGAGAAATGTCTTTTTAAACTGTGATGACAATTAATCGTTGAAAAACACTAAACTGCTTTACTCAGATTAACTAATCAATTATCAGATGGATTGCAAAAAAATACCCATGGTGTTTAGGCTTAACTGTGACGATTGAAAATAATAGAACATTATCACTCATCTTACTTTTGCTTATTTAACAGATGTTCCAGATTTAAAGGCAGCTGTGTTCATTGAGGGCTTACAGCAAGAGGCGCAGCACGCTCTGAGCGAGGTTGTCCAGCCTCTTCATCCCGGAGACAGCGGGCGCTTCGCTCGCATCCTGCTGACCGCCTCCACGCTCAAAACCATTACGCCCAACCTCATCACTGAGCTGTTCTTCCGGCCTGTCATTGGCCAGGCTGACCTTCTTGAATTGCTGGTGGACATGCTCTTCTGCAGGTAGTCCAGAAATGTAGCCTAACTGGACATTTGGGAAAAAGTCCTACTTTCATACAATATGACTGTCAAGAGACATTTCCTCGTGAGATGAAGGAATGACAAATAAGCACTTATTATGGATAGAAAAACTATAAATGAGTGCCTATGAGTGTTTGAGGTGTGACAGTCATCTTTCTTTGGCACATCGAGAAGACATTATAAATAGTTTGCTATTGTTTACATACAACTCTAAATTAGCTATTTTTTACTTTTTCAATTTGAGGTCACACAGGCTATGTCTGTCATCGTTTTGCTATTTCCTGTGGTTGATAGTATAAAACGTCTCGATATTCTGTTGGCGTGTTGTGAAGAGTTCTGTCTAAAAACACACTTGTTTGTGTAACTTTGAATTCATACTTTGTTGTTTATTTCTGGTAATGCTCTCAGATTATGTGAATAAATATATTTTTCTACAATAACTGCAAACCTGTCTCTCTTGTGATGTGAATATGAATTATGTAACAAACACTCAGAATATATGCTTTGACACACAATCTCATGAAGAAAAGAAAACTACTTTTAAAATAATTATTTAAATCTAACCTCAACCTTCGATCACTTCACCCAAATCAATACACAATTTTTTTTCCAGATATAAAACAATGTCACAATTGCACGTTGTATACTTATGATATTGGCCTACGTATTAGTACAGTCATCTTGATAAAGATGTACTTCTCCTAATTAATCACCTACAAAGTTGATCTTCCCATCCCTAACCTTCCCCATTTCCTGTTGTGCCTGGTGCATCCTGAGATGGTATCTCTGGTTACCTCACAGGTATCCTTATCTTACTTGCGTACAGTAGGTGCCTGGCACCATCTCCCCCCCCCCCCCCTCCCGTCCACACACACACACATATTGTGCCACAACGTTACAGAGTCAATGACACAGCGGTGAGTCACCCAGGTTACAACAGGTAGCTTGGCCTAAAGGGCACTAAACACCGAGCGTTTGTGATCATACAAGCTGAAACGTAGGATAGATAGGTAAAACAGATGGAAAACAACACCTATACGCCAGTTATTATTAATGGTTGATTATAAGTAACTTAGTTGTTGGCTCTCTGCTGATCCACACTAGCAAAGTTTTGTTGTTTTGGCGTCAAAGCAGGAGGACAAGTTCGGTCTGTAGAGGTGCCATGTCTCCCTCTTGTGTCATCTTTTGATAGCACACACTCGCAGGGGGTGAGAGGTAAGATTTAACAACGCAGCTTCAATAAGTAGATACTATTCAAAGAATAACATTGTTAAAAGTAGTATAAGGTTGCCGTTCTCTGAAACTGAATCTGGCACTTTTTAAAAAATATAGGCCTACACAACTAGCAGAATACAACAAATTGTTTCACATAAAATAATTATATTATACAATAAAAACAAATATATATATATATATCCTATATATACAGACAGGTTGAAAGGTTGTCATACAAAATAGCTTGCAAGCAACTGCCTAACTTAGAAAACACCATTGGATGGCAGCAAACACACAATGCAGTCTGATGCAGCCTAGTCATTCTCCTTTGGGGACCTTTTCTCAACGATCTGATGACGTTCTCTGAACAATTCAGTTCAGATCAAGTTCACAGACTTTTACAGGATTTGAGGATCCGTTCTGTCAGCATTTACAAACGTTCCACATTTTCTTTCACCTATTTCAACCAAAATAGAAACCCATTTCCCAACGTAACCCATCACACCTCACGCAGGTCCAACAGGAGAGAAGTACTAAGAGCACAAACAGAGACGTTATAGGACCCTCAGAGAACAACTTGAAAAATCAAGAGTAATTTTCTCTAGTGCTACTCTGCTCTGTAATGAGCGTCTTGGACAACAGCAGGATTTCGTTTGCTTTATTTCGCCAGAACCAGCTTAACGGGTTCTTCCTACCCGCGGGAGGAGACAGGCTGCCTGACGAACACCCAGAGAGGAGAGCCCGGCGGCACAGTAACCCGAGAGACAAACGAGACTCTGAAGAAAAGTGACACAAACCAGTCGTCTTCTCCCCCTCTTTGCAGTCACATTGAATCCAAGAGCTCAACAATGGCGTGTGTTGAGAGACTAGCAGAGTGGATCAGTGCTAATGAGTACAGTAGGACGAAGGGAGAGGTATCGAAAGTCACAGCTCGCTCTGAGAGCACGTTACCTGGGTAGGTTTTGTGCAGCACAGTGTTTTTTTTTGTAAGTATTACAACACTTAAACCTCTACCATGTTATAGAGGTCACTGACCTCTTATGTTGACACATTTCATACATATGCAAGATACTAAGGCAAGGCTTGGGGATAATATTCATCTTTTATTTTGGTAAAAAATAATTGCATAGCATTTTCCCAAAAAATAACAATACAAGACCCAAATGTCCCGGATAGTTAAACAACCCAAGAAGCAACATTTACATTTGAAAAAACAATGTACAAATCCTACTAAAGGACTTTAAAATACCTAATCTGACTCTGAGAAATGAATACGATCAAACAAGCACGTGGAAATACATGCATACACACACACACACACACACACACACACACACACACACACGCACACACGCACACGCATACACACACAGGTGTGTCTCTCCCCACTCTTGGACCGAGTTCAAATGGCAGAAAGAGTCTCTGTAATGACATGGAGTGATAAATCAGATAGCATCGCAAGTAATAAACAGAACAAAAAACAGCTAGCTGCGAAATGGCATGCAAATATCTATAAACAACGTTCATGGCTTTTCACCAGTAAAAAACAAACAAACATACAAGATGTTTTCTCCTGTTGCCGTTCCCCACTTGGGTTGTCCACCTTGAACCAGACAAGTGGACCAGCAGCACACAGCTAAACACGTTACAATACTAGCGCTCTCTCTGCTGCATTGCAGGCTTGGCCCGGGCTACAGATGGCTGTGGAATCCTGAAGGACGCGGTGACATCACCCCCCTTCAGCCGGACAGATGTGGGCGGAAACAGCCAGGCCCCTGTTACCACGGAGACCCTTTCACCAGAAACGCCAGGACCGTGCGGGACGAGTAAACGAGTGGCGGATCGGACAGATTACAACCCCCCTCCCCTCCCCCACCTCTACCAGTCGTCCTGCCGGGCGACGCTGTAAGCCGAACGTGCCCCTCCGTGTTTATGGCGAGGCTGGCGCTCAGAGGACGTGGATCAGGGGCGCCCCCGAGGAGTCGGCCTCGCTGTCGTTGTGATAGGGGGAGAACGTGGAGCTGGACGTGTTCACTGAGGAGAAAGCAGAAAACGCCGTTGTTTGAGCGTCAGGTCGTCTGAGGGTTATCACAGCTGAACCAAACAGGTGGAATCTGTCCCATTTGATCCTCAGTGCATTTGTGTCGATAGGAATCTGTGCAAAATAGCATCACATGGATGGACGCAAAAACAACCAACTACGGCTATATACGGTATATATGAAAAGTTTCCAGAAGAATCCGGGACCCTGGCACACCTCAGGAAGGAAAGGTGTGTTCTGAAAGGCGCTGTAACGAGACACTCCCTCACATTCTCACCACTGCACAACAACAAAAAAGGATCTGTTGGACAATAATCCATCTGTAATCCGAGTTCCTCACCAAATGACATAATAAAGCGTCTACCATTATGCGGTAGGCGTTTAATGTGATCTGATCTGCCGCTTCGGTGAGGGGTGAGATATGCCCCCCCCCCCCTGGAGGGGGGAACAGACAGATGTAGGGGGGCTGTCAGGGGGGTGTAGGGTGGCTAATGACCGGGACACACAGAAAGGAAAGAATGTGCTTCTTCCTCAGTCCTATCCAAGCCACTGGATACTGTACACTGCTGGAGAGAGCAGAGATGAGAGAAGGCCTGAAGCTGTACTGGGCACAACAGCCCATGACCATCGCCACCAGTCTCCATACTGGTCAGCCATCTTGGAGGTTCATACCTGACTCTCCCTAGGGGGCTACGTCGAGCCATTTCCTAGAAAACTGGCCAAAACACCCCCCATTAAACAGGTATTTGTAACACTGTGGGAACACGTTATTGTTGTGGAAGTATGTGGAGGAGAGCTAACACACGCCTCTCCTCAGAGAAACGCTTCGCAAAAGCAGAACAATGTGCTTACTTCACGACGGCCTCGCGCTCTTGCTCGACGTTGGCCGGAGTTCAGCTTTCGCAGATCCCCTCTGCCTCTATTCCCGGCATCGCCAAGGACTGAGTGGAGCTTGACGATGTGTCAACAAACGAAGGAAATAAGAATGCAGGGTGACTCACGTCTTCCGCTGTGGTGCCTCATGTTCCTGGCCAGCTCGTCGGACTGCGTGCGCTCAGACACCTTCACCTCCGGCTCCACTGTAGCGCAGAGACAGCAGGGTCACCAACACAACCGCACATGACCGTCATGGTCAGAGTGACCAGGAGCCGACACAAATGACTACCTGCAGAACCTTTTTAAAAAGCATGAGTCACGGGAAAATGACTGACACGCCTGGCATGCTGTCAGTTGTGACTATGGTGTCACATCAGGTGTTGCAATCAGGATAAGAGGCTCATTGCGTAGCAATATATACGATCTACATTCAGACAATCCAAGTAAAAGACTATGAATCAAACACTGTTTCTGCACTTTCTAAAAGGCAGAAGCGTAACCAGAACTACCCCACCCCCCCCTCATTCATAAAATGACCCGTGAGCTTCCAGTGTGCCCTGGTGTTACGGTGTCAATCTTACTGTCGCTGAAGGTGCTGGTGTAGGTCATGGTGGCGTTGCCGCTGTCGGGGAGCGTCCCGTCGCTGCGCCCGTTGGCCCTGGGCGGCGGCGGCTCCTGGGGTGCGCTCCTGCTCCTCTTGCCCTTGCGCGTGCTGATGCGGATCACCCCGTGCACCAGCCGGCACTCGGCCTCCTGCTCCTCCAGGTTGTAGTCGTGGGCGATGCTGTAGATGAGCTCGCTGATCTCGTTGGTCTTGCGGGAGAAGGACGAGTCCGAGGTGCACTTGGCCAGCTGGTCGATCTGGTGCAGGGCGTACAGCTCCAGGAGCTTCTTGGTGATGAGGGAGTCGATGTCCGTGCCCGTGTCGCTGAGGTCATCCAGGTCCAGCTCGTCCCGGGAGTACAGGCTGGTGTTGCTGATGGGGCGCTGGCTGTCGCCCTTGCCCCCCGTCCGGGTGCGTTTCGGGGCGGACGACGAGTGGCTGGGGTACACCACGGTCTGACCGGCGATGCGGACGTCCGGGTAGCGGAAGCTGTCGCTGGTGGGCAGCTTGGAGGGCTTGGCCTGCTGGGTGGCTGCCTCCAGAGGGACGCCGCAGGTGGGGTTGGAGAGGGCCAGGCCGTTGAGGGCTCGGGTCTCCGGGTTGGCCTTGTTGGCGTGGTCCGTGGAGCTCTCGTTCACCGGCAGGCAGGGCTCGCGGCTGCCGTAGAAGCCGCAGGTGAGGACGCAGCAGATGAGGGCCTTGCAGCCGCTCCAGCCCATCGAGGTGCAGGAGCCGCAGGCCTGCCTCCCCTGGGGCGCATCTGCCGACCCGGGGATGAAGCCCAGAGTCTCTGACCCCCGCCCGTTCACGTGACGATGGGCGCTCCTGCGACCGGGCTGGGCCTCGGGGTGGCGGTATCGGTCGGCGTGGTGATCGCGCGTGTGTTCTGCCGCGTAGGGGTCCTTGTTGTAGGAGTCTTGGCTGGTGCTGCTGTCCCTAGAGATGGTGCGGCCCTGTCTGTACCCGTCGCCCTTGGCAGCGGACTGCTTGCTGTGGCGCGACGGCTGAGGAGCACCAGGCATGGCTCAACCGCGGTTGGGACCTGTCGAAGTTTTCGAATGAAAACAATCGGACATTGCCCACATGACGTCTGACAACTTTTGTGATACAATATTTTGACACACTCCATATAGGCGTCTTCCAAGAAACGGACATTTTTCACAGACCACAACTAAATGAAAATGAAATGTTGACGTGAAAACTCAACTCCAGTAGTCTGCACTGAGGCAATATAACCCAATACAGATAAACACAACGTTGTAACTGGAGAGTAGGCTATACCTCATGTTGAAATGTTATGTCGGGACGACTCACACCGCTAAGCAATCATATTTGTAACAAGTTAGCTACCTGTCGAGCCCCACAGGAATGCACTTTGGTAATTTCAGTAAACAACTTAACCGCAATCTTACTTACCGCATATGAGGAAATCGTTTGGATTTCTGTTAAAATGACGGAAGTCCAAGCAGAAAACTTGCTTCTTCGATCGAGTTTTAAGATCTCAATCCAAACGAGATTGAGCTGATTTACAACTGCCAGCCGGCGGAAAAGTTAGCAGTCGTTCAACAAAAGTGTTCACTACAACAGTTACAGCCAATTGCGTCTAAAAACATGTCGGTAAATCCCACAGTGTAGCGCTCTCTCCGAGTCTCTCGTCTTCCCGTGTAGGTTGTTACCTGCGGCTACAGGTTGTCCAGGGTTGCATTCCTTCCACAGTTGTCTCCTCCCATTCCCACTTGCTCTCTCATATTCACAGATCTGATACGAATGGAAACGGTTAACAAACTCAGCAGGACCTGGAAAGATATAATCCAAATCATGATAGTAACCTGCTATCTGCGAGTGAACAAAGTACATGTCAGGCTACAAGGACACATGTTAGGACACAGTGTTTTGAAATGGAACATATCTTCAATCCGACAGACAGCCGTGACGTCACAGAATAGGACGGATATTGATTCAATTGTGTCAACTACTATTTTACATGGGATTCGGAATATGAATGAAATATTTTTAATTTTACATGTGCCTCTTCGTGACACTTACTAGGTCAGATTGCCCGAACATTTAGGGTGGAAGTAAACTATTATTTCTTCTCAGATGCTGTCATTAATTAACCTGCAATACAGAAAGGGGAACACGGATAGAGAGAGTGAGTCTAAATGCAGAGCTGCAAAGCCAGCAGGTGCAACCAAGATCCTTCATCCTGTCCTACTTGGCCTCTGTCTAGACGTTTAATCATGTCTCCCCTCAACAGACAAGAACAGAGCAATATGGGAAGGGGGCTATGCAACATAGTTCCCTGTTCACTTATGTAGCCTATTAAGATGAAAGGAAAATTACAGGTAGACATCATTGAGATAACACGTTTTATTGAGAAGCATGAATCTACAATAGTTGCATTTTATCACCTTACATGCAGACTATGTACACTGTGCATCATCCATATCATGATGTACAGCCTACCATGTACGTGCATTGCAAAAAATCCCTGTTTATACCAGTTTGACCAGTCTGTGAAGGTTTTCCTCACACAAACATGATGTAGTATGTTGTACATAATGTGGACAAAAATAATGACAAGATCTCTAAAAATTTCTTTTTTTTTGTCACGATTTGCTCGTTATCTGGACTGGGTCCGTGTTGGTGGATTAGTGAAGCAGTACCTCAAACTAAAAGGCACTTATCATCATATGTGGCATCCATGTAATTGAGGTCGGGGTAAGCTGTTAGCTCCTTTAGCCAGTATCAGTGTCCAGACAATTCACATTTTTTTGTTGTGACATTTGATCTCAGAAATCTTGTCAGAAATCATTAACACCTACTTAACATATTTTAGAGCTTCGCATGTACCTAAATGCGCATGTCCCTGAATGGGGGAATCACAAATCAACGGGAGGTGTGATGGACACCTGTTTGAGCTGCGTGTCTGTGGGGATTTGAACTAGACAGCTGTCTAAAGCTAGCGGTGTTGACCGCATGTCCGAGGGAGCCTGACCAAAGCGGGCGTTCCCTGGTACCTTCCCCAGACGGCCGTCCGCCGAGAGGTGCCCAAGCCGCGGGTCCGAGTCGATCTCGTAGCGGTAGTGATACCCTTCCAACACATCCCGACAGGCGTCAAGCATGTCTACCATCCACTTTTGAATACCTTGACGGTTGAGATAGAGAACGAACAGAAATACCATGCCGACAAACCCCAGCACCAGCCCCAGGAACACATACGAGGTCTGCAGGGAAAGGTCGGCCACCTCTCCCTGGATGGGACCGCGGCAGCCTATGGTCTGTACCCCGAGTCCCCTCAGACGCGTACCCCGAAACTCCTGAGGAGAGCTGCAGCTCAGGGTCTCCACGTCCCCTACCACGGCCCGAGAGCTGTTCAGCCAGACAACAAAGTCTAGGATCTCACAGGAGCAGGTATAGGGGTTGCGGCTGAGCAGGACGCGGGCTCGGCCCAGCCTCGCCAGCTCCTGCACGGCGTCTGCTCGGAAGGTGCTCAAGGCGTTGTGGCTCAGGTCCAGCACCTCCAGGCGCGGGAGGCCCGAGAAGGTGCCGTTGTAGACAGCCACCAGGGAGTTGTTGGGCAGGAGGAGGTGCTGCAGGCTGGAGAGGTGGGAGAACATGCCTGGGGGCAGGAGGACCAGGTGGTTGCCAGACAGGTCCAGGCGGAGCAGCCCGCCCAAGCCCCCCCAGCGCAGGGCTGTGGTGAGGTCAGTCAGGGAGGTGGTGTTGTAGAGAGAGCGGCTGAGGTTGAGCTCCTGGAGAGGGCTGCCAGGAATGCTGAGCGCCTCGGGGTGGATAAGAGCCAGCCGGTTGCAGCTCAGGTCCAGGTAACGCAGGTTAGACAAGACAGAGAAGACGTGAGACGCAATCTCTGTTATTCTGAGAAGACAAACAGGGCATGTTGAAAAACACATCTACTTCATAAGTCAATGCATCATGTAGTGTGTCGCCTTTTAGACAGACAATCGTTTTTAAGTGAACGTATTTCATGAACGTCTTATCCTCATAAAATTATACATACACAGTGTATTATGTGTAGCTCACAATATGTCTCACCCATTGTTGCTCAAAATCAGGTTTGTGACGTTCTCCGGTGTATTGAAGGAATCCGGTCCGATTCTATATATATTGTTCCCAGTGATGATAACCGCCCTTGTGTATCCTGGAATACCTTGAGGTACCGCGCGCAGATCCTTGGAGACGCACTTGACTGTGCGCGTAGCGGCAAAACATTCGCAGCCTAACGGACACTGCAGGCACGGGTAAGGTGCACAAAGCAACGCAACACAAAATATAGCCATAATATAACTACCCATATTTACCAAAATATATATTTTTAAATAGATAAAAAATAGAAACTAACCAATCCTAAACCCACAGCAATGTGAAGGTTTTAACAAATCTACGTGAGATGTTAAAATAACGTTTTTTTGAAGAGATGGTGGTTCAACTAGTGTACAGTAATAGAAGATCTACCGAATGAAAGTCTAGTTGAAATATCGCGCAGAATATTGTGGAAAACAGGTGCGCGTTTCTCTTAAAGATACAGAACACTACTTATCCGCTGAATTAAAGATGGGGGGCACGAGGCATTTATGCAGGAACAAGTATGTCTGCGTGTGTACATAAAAGAAGTGGAACAACACAAGATCAAAATAGTTTATATTGCAAAAACACATGGAATACATAGATATGCACATTTTCTAAATAAATAACAACTTTAAATAAATGAACATGACTTAATGATTATTCTATTGCTCTTAGTTGGTTTGTAATTCCCAAACATTCAAGTTTTCTCTGAAATTGGAAAAGGAAATGTTGACAGGCAGCTCACATGGTTATGTGTGACAAACAAAAATAAATGATGGAAATATGAATATTTAACACATTCTGATCAAACTGATTTGACTTTCTAAGGGGGAGAAAAGAAGAAATACAGCGTTGTAACAAACAGCTTTAGTTTTCCACATTGAACACAATTTGGCTTGTCAAAGTCAGACCATTAACACGTCCGTTCTGCTGAAAGGGGAGCAGTCTGTGGTCCTCTCTCTTCGTCTCCCTCGGTCGTCCCCTGAGGTCAGTGCAGGTTGAGCGCTAGGATGAAGGTAGCAATGACTCCGCTGAGCATTAAGAAGGGCAACCAGGTCTTGAGAAACGCCACACAGCTGCACACAGGACACAGGGAGGACAGTGAGGGTGGTCCTGGAAGCGGTCATTAAAAAAGCCGAGCTTTCAGCAGAGCTGGTGAAAACCACACTCTCCTGTTGGACTCGCAACACATTTGTCATGTAGCTGAGACAGGTAAGGGCATTGGCTGTTAAATTGCCCCTCACCCCTCCGTAACACCCCCCCCCCCTTACCCCCTCCCCTTGTCCTACAGTCGTTCCCCCCTGAAGTGGACCCCCCCCCACACCCTCCCTCCCCCACAGAGAGGTGACCTCCACCAGTGACGTAGGAGGGGGGGACACATCTGGCAGTGATGAATTACACGACGCCCTGCTGTTAAAAGACCCTGGGAGCGAAATGCAGAGGCAGCACAAAGAGGTCACGTCGGCATCGTATGTGGGTCAGGTGGGGAACACAAAGGGGGATTCTCACAGCCGTGTGCCGAAAGCACCATCCCGCGCCACGCTCGTCACAAGCAACCGGTTTCTGCATCGTAGACCTGATCTGGTTCGTGGACGAGATCAGGTTTGGTCTCAGCAGACATCAGGGATGGCGAGTTTACTGTGAGTGAATCGATTACGATGGCATTGTCCCCCTCTCCACTGCTATAAACGTGATGAAGTGAGGATATAACGGACGCGGTCGCACCACCGTCGGAGGTACACATGGCCGATGTTCACCCGCACCTGGATTCAAACCCTAACCCCTCCGACTCCCCAAGCGCACCCACTACCAGCTATGCCAACGTAAAGCTAGCGATTCAATTGGCACAGGTGGCCTGTATACCCACACCTGAGGAGTGAGCTTAACCGATCTCCACCTGCCACACGGACAGCGAGAGGCTGGCGTACCTGACGTGTCTGCTGTGGAGGAGGGCCAGCACACAGAGCTTTCCCATGTTCCAGGAGGTGCTGTTGTCGTAGTGCATCAGGTTGAGGGCGAGGGCCACATGAGAGTGGCAGTTGTCACAGCAGAGGTTATGCTGCAGGACACAGAAAGACAACAGTCATACCTACTGACCAGAATACCCCTTCTTCTGATTGGCCACTGTCATTTTACTTAATGTGGTGATTGCTTTAATGCTGCTAGCCAGAATCAGCCAGGTAGGTATAACTATATATTTTTTATTTTATCATATACAGTTCATCTCTAGAGTGTCACCAACATTAGAATACTGTATACTGTATGTCTTCTATGTACACACACACACACACACACACACATACACATTTTCCAAGCCAGTGTTGAGTGGCTTCTCAGTCTCTCCAACCTGCTCTACATTGCGTACCGTTCTGCGTTTGTACTCCTCTGACGAGTCACTAACTGCCTTGTCCCAAGCTGCAGACCCACTGCCACACACCTTGTCAACGTCCAACTGCCAGTACCTGGAGAAAGAGAAGAAAGGCTTTAAAGATGCTCTGACAATATTGAATGATTTGGATGTTTTAAATGAAGGCCAGCTTACTTGGTTGGCCGCCCAAAAGCCATATTGCCCTCCTGAAAAGCAAGTTGAAATTTTCAGACTGATCTGCACAACACTGTTGTGCGAATATTAATTACAAGACTGTAATAGGCCTACGTTTCAAAACGTCAAACTTGAGCCACTGTTTAAACTTACAGACACAAAGTAAGATCCCGCGAAGTCTCGGATCACGCCGGAGGAGGTACATATGCCCATGTGACCAATGAAGGGCAAAACCCACCTGAGTGGCACGAAACAGAAAATATCTGTGTCACCTATGATTGTCCTACATTGGCACTGGTATGGAGATATACAGTTACGCAAGCGTACTTATTATTATTAGAAAGGCTACATGGGAATCTCTATAACATATCGTTTTCAAACGCCAACAATTAACTTTCATATTGCACCAGGAACTATCTTTAACATAGCTTCATTGCACTGCCATTCTTGAACGTTCTCTATCCACATTACTGGCTAAAGCTAATTAGCACTGCACAAGCAACACTACATCACTATAGCAAAGCTAGTAGCCATTGCAAACGTAGAGAACGTGCAACTCACGACAGAATGGGGATTGGTGTCCAAACAATGCAATACGGATAACGACAGTTTTTTTTGTCCATTTTTTCGAATCCCCCGTGGTAATTCATCATCATGTCTGTTTCATCCGCCTCCGCCATCACTGATTTTGACAGGTCATGTGACGTAAACAGAAACAAGCGGGTTCCTCGATTTGTTTCACCCGGTTGCACCGTGTCGTAGGAAACCATGTGAACTACTACAGCGGGTAAGAACTGGGTACTAGTACCCAGTAGCCTACTAGACGGAGAAGATGTGTGTGGGTACTATTACCCAGTACCAGACAGAGAAGATTGGTGTGGGTACTATTCCCCGGTACTAGACAGAGAAGATTTGTGCATTCACAAACCATGCAAACCAACCAACTCTGAGCGCTCAGTGAATGATCTATTATATCCACTTTGCTTTAAATAACTCTTCTCAATGGCATGTCGGTGTAGATTTGTTCACAATACGGTGCAGCGCAAATAACGAGGGCTGATTTTAGTCAAAGACGCTTTGAAACCTCATTGTAACGGGTCTTTCTTTGCCTGTCCTTAAGGTCCTTAATCATCATAACGGATACCTGCTCCAGCTGGGTCACCCTCATTAGTGTGCCAAGCTGGCAGACTGTTGACCCCGAGCTGCAGTGGTTCTCTACAGCAGTCCAACATTCGGTCGACAGTGATGCATTAGGCGCACATTTAAAAGTATACACTCAGCAAAAGTAAAATCATGGAAGACATTGATGAACGACAATGAAGCTACAGAGTTTATCATGTTGTAGGCCAGGGAGTCTGGGACACCACCACCTGTTTCCTGTGTGTCAGAACGAGGACGCCAAATGGGTTGTTGCAGGCTTGTGTGTTAAATTCTGCACCTGGATCATTTCTGCGTGTGGCAAAATAATCTGTACAGAATCGAAGAAGCCTCTGTTAGATTGGGTTTACATAAAGAAAAGAAAAAAGTAGGAGCTCATCGTAATCAATCCTCGTTTATTTTATATTCCCCCCCATTTGCAGCCAACATCGTCACAAGGTTCCTCAAATCAAATCAAACAAAAATACCTCAGATGACTTCAACAAAACAACTACACATGGAAGCCTAGTAGAGGATTAAGTCCTCACACATATTCGGAGCCAAAAGGCTTCACTGTGCAGGGTTTTTGGTTGGACATGTGACTGACAGGCTTGATGTCTGCTTTGCCCACCACTACAGTGCATTAGACAAACCTTGTTTACTGTAAGCAAGACCTGGAACATACTCTAGGCCTGCAGCGTTAGACTAGGGCTGGATCTGAAAGGACTGGAGGAGAACCGCCTTTGTGATGCTTCCCCGAAAGTGACGGCCATCCATTCAGGGACGAGAAACGGAAAGTGCACGTGAGGGAATTCCCAAGACCCTAAATGCCATCGAATCTATATAGTGTCTTTGACATTACCTCTAGGACATGCGTGTGACATTCGTACTGGTGCTTTGACCAGAGCTGCTAATACTATCTTCGCTCTCTCTAGAGAGGGGTCAGATTTAACATAGTCAAATACCGTCCCGAAGCTTAACTTAGCAAACGTATAACCTGTCTCTTCAGGGTTACACGTTACTTAATAAATGTTGTTGGAATAGTGTGTTAAGTCACCTGTATCTTTACATAAGCCTAGGCCTCCCTCAGATATGAACTGTCAGAACGTCACGACAAGTAAACAATATCGATAATTTGTACCTGTCACTAAAAAGGAGCCGTAAGGAACTCTAGAAGAACTTATCAAAGATAAATAGAACGCAAATGTGACACGGATCCTCTGCCCTGTGACGAGAAGAACAACTTATTTTTTATCAGACAGGGTTTTTAAAGTAAAATACGACGCCACAAGCCTCTCCCACACATTCCGTTTGAGCCACACCGAAGCTATGAGAACTTTTACGACAGACGTTCCAACAGCGACGCCGCAGCAACGACAACGGAAAGGAAACGATCCAACTCTGGATGGAAGAGATGGGTACAGTCTTTCTGCTGTGATCCTTTTCCTCCAAGTGACAGCGCCCCCCGGGAGGGGCCCAGAGAGCCACAGTCTGATCCCCCACTGGAGACGGTGGGAGTGTGTGGGCCCAGGCTCTGGACCCGGCAAAGGACGCATTTCCCACGAGGCTCCTGCCTTCGCCTCGCAGCCTTTCTGTCCAAAGCCTTCACGAGGAGAGAGTTGTGTGCGGCTCTCCTCGTTCGACATGAGGGGGTGAACACAGGGCTCGGTTAGGGCATTCCCTCCTCCTTCAGGAAGATCTTCTAGCTCAGACGGCGGAGCGGGTCACCGAGGAGACGTGTGTGTTCTGGAGACCCCGCCCCTTCACCCCCCCCCCCACCCGCCAGATTTCCCCCTTCTCCAAACAGCTCTCCTCAAATCCTGTGTCCTGGGATAGGGGAGGGTGGTGCATAGTGCAGAGATGTGACGCGACATTCGCTCCAATGTCGCTTTCGTCTACAGGGGAGAATTAAACATTGAAAACGAACATCTATGGTGCTTTCCCCTCCGTGGACGCGCACACACACACACACACACGCACACACGCACATGCACAGACGAGACTGCCAGGGAGTTTGAGGTGAGGTCAGGGGGGGGGGGGGGTGGGGGTGGGGGGTAGCCTTGCATTCTGCCTCCAGGTTGTATTCAATGTCTGAAGGTTGCCGTCTTGCTTTTGTGGTCTCTCTAACTGGGCCGGCATTGCACTTGGCCCTCGGAGCTGTCCTCGTCGTCGGAGCCCTCCGGCCCACGGTTGCCGAGGCCTGTGATGCGGTAGCCCATGTTCAGCAGCATCACCTCCAGGGGGTCGGCGTTCATCCGCCGCTGGTTGGCCTGGGCCGCGCCCTCCATGTCCTCCACCACCCGTCCGTTCTCACTCTCCGTCTGGGGCCGGACCAGGGCGGCAAACACAGGATTCAGACATTGACATAGGGGGAGGGTGGTGCATAGTGCGGACATGTGACGTGACATTCGCTCCGGACGTCGTTTACCTCGGGCCGAGGGTTCCACAGCCTCACCACTGGGTCGATGCCACTGGTTGCCAGGAAACAGTAACTGGGGTGTGGCTGGAGGCAGTTGACGATGGACTCATCCCCCTGCAGGATCCTCACCAGGTTGGTGGTCTCCTTGTCCCAGATGAAGAAGGAGCCGTCGTCCGAGCCGCTCACGATGTACTGGCCTTTACTGGGGGGGGAAGACAGAAGACCAAGCTGTCAGGGCCTCGACTCAGCTGCACGGCTTTACACGAGAGAAGCTGCCTACAGTATGTCTAACTGACTGACGTTGTGATGCTTTTTAAATGCGTCAGAGGACACAAAGGCTCCAGAACATTCCACAGACCTCCCAAAGAAGTTGGCCTCCTTGATGTCTGTGGTGGTGTTGCAGTGTCCGCAGTAGCGGTGCTTGTAGTCGAAACTGCGTTCTCTGAGGACCACCTCGTCTTCTGGGATGGACTCCTTGCGGCTGAACGTGTGGAAGCGGATGGAGCTGCTGGCCTTCTTGTCTTCTGTTGAAGACGGGAGCGGCAGTTCAGGACCAACACAGTCAGAGGAACACATACACGTTTGAAAAACAAGAAACACCCACGTACGTTTTGTCTATCCTAGTGTGGCTTGACCATTCAAAATTGTGTTCTCTAACCACTAATCCGAACCCCTACCCTGTCATTCTAACTCTAATTCTAACCCTAACCCGCCCTGAAACAAGCATTTGAAGTTACGGCACCCTGCAAAAGGGCCCAGCAAGGTGAGGTTTTTCATATGTCACTATGCTTGTGAGGACATAGAGGCTACATTCACTACGTTCAAGCCTTAATGCTCTATTACGATTTATTAATCAGATCTGAATCTTTGGCGGTCTGTTCATGTGGCCAATATCATATTCCTGATATTGAACTGGTCGCGGTCCTGAACTGCCCCACAGCGTGCATGCGCAACAGAACAAACACAAAACACCTCACATGCAGGACGCTCTCACACCTGTTAAACATGGAGGTAAATGTTCAAGCAGTGTCATGTTCTGTGTAAGCCAGCGAAAGTGTTAGCAGGTAATATGCAGGACGAGAAGAACCACGGCTTTTTGTGCAGCAGTGGCTCATTCACTGACTCCCGCCAGCGCAAAACTGTGACGATTGTCGATCAAGGGTAGAGCCCGACCGATTTATCTTCGGGCCAGTATTATCGTCCGATATTAGGCTTTTTTAAATATAATGTTTTGCAATACAAACAAACACGGTACAAAATCAAGGCTCATAATGGCCGTTAAATGAATATAAAAAAACACCCTTCAACCATGTTGTGAGTGTTGGCGTTGCATAGTTTGTCCACCAGAGGGCACTCTACAACGTCCCTGTTGGCAACACTCGTGTTTAGAACACCACAAACCCTACAACCAGCTCATCCGGCCAGTCGGGCAGAGTTTAAGGGAAATTTGTTTATGTTTTGTTACGCGTTTCTGGATAATTTTTCATTTATATTTTTTATTGTATATATATATATATATATATATATATAGGCCAATATATCGGAATATCTGATTTTTAAATCACCAAATATTTGTATCGGCCTTAAAAATCGTTTATCGGTCGGGCTCTAATCAAGGGTGACGTAAAGGTGCACAAATTTCAATTTGACTGTTCAGACTGAGGTCGCATTGCCAAATATCAGACCTGTAACCGATTTAAAACCACACATGAAAGTGGCCCAAATTGGATTAGCAAATGTCAGATTCAATGCGCTTTGGACTGTTCACATTTGGACCAAACTCAGCTTCAGAGTGAACGTAGCCCCCCCCCCACACACACACAATCCCTTTCCGCTCTCACCAGAGTCGTTCTTGGAGAACAGAGCAGCCTTGATGTCCTTATCCAGCGCATCGCAGGCCGTGCTGTGGGCCTGGTCGGGGAACTTCCCTTTAAAGTCATCCAGACACTCCAGAGCCTCGGCAATGTACTTGAGCTCAAAGAGGCAGCGCGCCAGCCTGAAGTGAGCCTTCAGGTGGGCGGGGTTTAGAGACAGAGCCTTCAGACAGTCACGCAGGGCATCGTAATGATCACCATCCCTGGAAGAAACAAGGACGGAGAAAAAAAAAAAAAAAGAAGAGTCTAAGAGTCACATTTTTTGGCGGACACATCCCCTGGAGGGACAGAGGGGATGTGTGTGTGTGTGCAGCCGTCATGGTCGGACGGCGGCGTTGGTGAGAGAGCTTTACCACTTGCGCTTCATGTAGGCGGCAGCGCGGTTCCCGTACAGCATGGCATTGCGGCTGGCCTCGTAGATCCCCAGGCTGTACAGCTGGATGGCCTGGGTCCACTGGCCCCGGGCGAACGCCTCGTTAGCCCGCTGCTTGATGCTCTCCACATGGGGAGGGAGCTCACCGGAGCTGAGGCAGGAAGGAGGAGGAGGGGAGGGAGGGAGGTGGAAGAGGAGGGAATCAGAGAAGGAGTCATACGGAAGTGTGTTTGATGGCTGTCATCGTGGCACTCTCATTCATCGTCATTCTGTGAGTGAAACTTATGAGAGAAGGCTCACCCAGAGTAGATCTTGCTCGTAGCCAATCGAAGGCGACTGGCAGGCAAGTGAATTCCGTTGGAGACGCCATTGGTCGTCTTTCCATTCTGGATATCTGGGGATTAAAAGATTCCAGGATTAGTACTTAATAGGGGTGGGAATCTTTTGGTACCTCACGATTCGAATCGATGTGAATCGCTAGAAGACTGAAAAGATAGATTTTTTCCCCCACCCCTAGTACTTAACACTAGGTTGCAAACCTGCAGAGCAGCGGGGGAACATTAGTTTCATTTGTCATACCTGCGGCTGGCTGGCACTTTTTGGGAAGCATGTAGGTGTATGGCTTCTGCTTGAACGTCAGGTCAAACAGGTACACCTGCAAAAGAAAACACAGGTTGGAATCTGCACTCGCTTTGTGAGGGGTGGGTGGGGGGTGAAGTCATGTCAGGCAAGTCCAGAGATGTAAACAACGAGGTCTTCGCTGGAAGAAATGCACGGTATTTGCACACTCTGGCTTTAATTGTTACCTGTTCCCCGCCCATGTTAACAAGCAGCTCAGTGCCGTCGGGACTAAAGGTCACATACGTGGCCACCAGGAGTCTCAGGCGATTGTTGTAGTCGGGAAGCTTGACTGGCAGGTGCCCTAGAGATGGGCCAACCAGGAGAAGGAGGGAGGTTAGTCTCACCGGCAGTGCACACCCCCTTAACAGAGGAGTTCATCACCATGGGATGGATGTGGCACGCAAGGCAAATCGGGTGCACTGTACCCCGACACACACCTGCAACATAATACTGCCCGGCTCCGTCCGGGATGGGCTTCTGTCGGTCGCAGAACGTGTGCACCCCTGCCGAAGTGCTCTGACTCATCGACTTCCTGTGAGGGACAGGAACAGGGGGGGACAGGCGCGCCCGTGAGTGTGCTACGCTTTGTAGACGCACAAGACAACACTGAAGGGGAAGCATAGAATCTTTGAAGAAGAAAAAAAAAAAAAGGTGAATCTGACGACCCGACGGTTCGGAAAGGGCCTGGGTAAGGAACTGACCTGTGGTTGTGGATCATGCGGATGTCGTAGAGACGGACAAAGGGCCCGTTGGCGCCCACTGCCAGGTAGTTGTTGTCTCGGGGGTTGACCGCCAGACACTTGGCCTCCACCAGCTGGCCGCAGTACTCCGTCAGGTCGATGAGCACCTCGGAGCGTTTACTGCTCTCCCTCAGGTCGTACTGCCTGCACACGGGACACCGCACGTTCCCACAGAGCACAGTTTCAGTAGCCTCGCAAGACCGCTGGATTCGCGATATCACGACCTCGCGGAAATTTGTCTTGGCAAGCTCCAATGTATCCGCTTTGTGCCCGAACCGCAGTGGTTCAGAACAACCAGCGGCCTATGAAGAACTACTGGCAGCTACAGGCGTGGTTGAAGTTAGCCGTGATAGACAGATGGTTCATCCAATCACCTGCCAAGTACTTATTGAAAGCACTGCCTTTTTCCCAAAACAGTTTCCAAGGATGACTCCCCACATGGATATGTCTAACAAACCATCTGGGGAGTCCGGTAACAATGTTAGTGCTCAAACTGAGACTAAACTGACAGAGATAGGGGTTTTGATTGATATAGGATGACCTTACAGAGCAAAGTAAAACAGATGTGGGCAGACTTACGCAGATCCAGCTCTTACGTGAAACTAACACCCTGAAACAATCCCAACCTCCCAATCCTTTCATCCCAGAAAATGTCTCTGCTGTCAGACGCAGCGTCTGCCAGCGTGTAACTGCCAGCGTGTAACTGCCGTCAGACGCAGCGTCTGCCAGCGTGTAACTAGCGTCAGACGCTGCGTCTGCCAGCGTGTAACTAGCGTCAGACGCTGCGTCTGCCAGCGTGTAACTAGCGTCAGAGGCTGCGTCTGCCAGCGTGTAACTAGCGTCAGAGGCTGCGTCTGCCAGCGTGTAACTAGCGTCAGACGCTGCGTCTGCCAGCGTGTAACTAGCGTCAGACGCTGCGTCTGCCAGCGTGTAACTAGCGTCAGAGGCTGCGTCTGCCAGCGTGTAACTAGCGTCAGACGCTGCGTCTGCCAGCGTGTAACTAGCGTCAGACGCTGCGTCTGCCAGCGTGTAACTAGCGTCAGAGGCTGCGTCTGCCAGCGTGTAACTAGCGTCAGACGCTGCGTCTGCCAGCGTGTAACTAGCGTCAGACGCTGCGTCTGCCAGCGTGTAACTAGCGTCAGACGCTGCGTCTGCCAGCGTGTAACTAGCGTCAGAGGCTGCGTCTGCCAGCGTGTAACTAGCGTCAGAGGCTGCGTCTGCCAGCGTGTAACTAGCGTCAGAGGCTGCGTCTGCCAGCGTGTAACTAGCGTCAGACGCTGCGTCTGCCAGCGTGTAACTAGCGTCAGACGCTGCGTCTGCCAGCGTGTAACTGCCAGCGTGTAACTGCCGGGCGCTGACCTGATTAGGCCGTCTTCTGCCGCGCTCCAGAAAGTGTTGGGCCACATGGGCGCCGTGGCGATGCGTTTCACCCGGTTGGTGTGGTCTGAGAACATGTGGATGGTTTCCTTGGCGGTGATGTCATGGACGTGAACCTTGGTGTCCGCAGCACCCGTCACTATGATGCGATCCCCAGAGTGAGGAAGGAACTTGGTTGGAGGGAGAAGGGGGGGGGAGGAGGGAAAGTAAATAAAGGACATAAGCTTGGTATGTTTTGAATGACAAATGACTTCCTTTTCAAACGGTTTCTGTCTTACCTTCACTGAGAATATGTTTGCAGCGTGACCTGTGTGCATAGTGGTGAGCTTCTTGTGTTTGAAGGGATCCCAGATGATGACATGTTGATCATCGGAGCCTGACGCCAGCAAACTATCACAACGGAAGGTATTTATTCAGCAGAAGATATTGTACTATTCCAAAAGCTACATACAGGAGGGGTAAGGTTGGGGGTGGATTTGAACCTGGGACCTCCTGGTCTGCAGTCAATACTTGCACAGAGCTATACCCATCCCATAACAACAGGGGATTCAGGTGGCTGAGTGGTGAGGGAATCGGGCTAGTAATCCGAAGGTTGCCAGTTCGATTCCCGGTCATCCCAACTGACGTTGTGTCCTTGGGCAAGGCACTTCACCCTACTTGCCTCGGGGGGAATGTCCCTGTACTTACTGTAAGTCGCTCTGGATAAGAGCGTCTGCTAAATGACTAAATGTAAATGTAAATAACAACCTAATACATAAGCACAGTGTACATGGTGATCCTAAATGTACAACCAGGAGTGCTAGATGTGTTTATGCTCATGTGTGACCAGGTCCACACTCACTCTCCTTTTTCATTCCATTCCAGGCAGTTGACACACCCTGTGTGACCCTGGTGAAAACGGGAAATGAAGTCTGTCAGCTTGACAGGAACAAGCATGTTAGGCTCACACATGCAGACACGAGGCCATGAGGGGATGCACGCACGCACACACCATACGCACACCACACAAACACACACACACACACCATACACACACTAAGACTTGTGTTTGTAGAGTTATGTCACCTGCAGCTCGGCCTCCAGTCCAAGTCTCTTGATGAATGGGTCGGTCACATGATAGACCCTTTGAAAGCCCAATGCTCTCTTGTCCTGCAGACGGAAGCCAAACATCTCATCTATCCAGAAACTAAGCTTCTGTCCGATACAAGTCTGACTCAGATCGGTGATTTGCTGCTTTCAAAAGTTGTGTGTACTACTTTGTGTTAAGTTGTTCCATGTGTGTTTTACTCACTCGGATCTGCCTGTGCAGGATGTCTCTGGTGATGTTCACAGCAGACATGGCCTCACCACAAATCATAGAGCTAGGACTTCAGGAGGGCGATCCAGAGGTTAGCGGGGAGATGACATCTGCACTCACTGTCCTTCTTTGGCAGCAGACTGTGGTTGCAGACAGGACAGAGTGTTACATCAGAACAGGCTAGTTGAGTATCAATATTGAATCTATACACAGGCTGGATGAGTTGATTTGTCCAATGTCAACAAGTCTTCGCTTGTACCATCGGAACGGTTTCAAAAGTGTAAGGGGATTAGACAATAGTCCCTGATTTGTAAGTAGGCTTTCTAGCAACACTTCGCGAAATCCTAACAAAGAGGACAACATGTCAGTATCAATGTGACTTCTTCAATTGTAAATTAGCACCAGCTCATATGATAGATAGGATATCCAATGTTGAGTTCACTCTATAGTGAGCTTGATAATGGCTACCATAGCTAACTAGGATCACTGCTTCATTATCATGAGATTGACACAGACAGGAAGACAGCATTTTCAACGACATTTTCATAACAATACCTTAATGCAGCCAGATTAGTATTTCAATCTATCCTAGCCAGAACTATAGTGAGAATTCCCTAGTTATGTTTGTCGCTAACGTGTGAGAGCTACCTGTGTGTATCGGTCAGGCCTTCCTCAAAGCGTTATCGCTGCCCCAGCAAAGTACGCGAGCTAATACTAGCCTAGCAAGTCTAGCAGCGAACTGAGAATATATTGCTAGCAATTTAAGTATCAGCTAGGCTTTAGCTCGTTTTCAGCGGATTGCTTGCTGGTTTGCTGGCTAGGTGGCTAGTTGACAGTTCTCAAAGAAAGACCAAAAATTAAATACTGACAAAAGTTCTCCATATCACTATAGCTAGCTTTAAAATCCACAAGCTTGCTGGCAATCTAGTAAGTGTTGACTTCACTTCACGTAGTTGACAGACACGAGTAAGCCCTCCCACTAAACCCGTATCAAGCTACGTGAATTGAGTAACACATATTGAAATAGACTTGTAGTACGACAGAAAAACGTGTACTGAACTACGTAAATATCAACGTTTTGTCGTAACCTGGAGTTATTGACTGACAGCTGTATTGACAAATGACATTTCAGTATACAGACCACATCTGTAAACACACGTTTTTGAAAACACATTTACTACATATGAATACATTTAATATGTGGTCTTGTTAAATATGTTTTAGTAGCCTTATGTATTTGTAGGCTATTATTATTCAATGATAAAGGTAAGTTGTGAAAGTAATAATATTCCATCCAGTAGGAAAGTACACACACATGTCCCAAGACTGTAAAACTGTCATAAAGAATTCATCGTTTTTATTCAAAAGATTGTAATGTGTCAACTACACAATCAACAACTGTCAGTAAAACATGCCACAGCGCCACTCTACATAGAAAAAGGTAGAAAGAATGTTCCTTTGTTGCCCCCAGGTGGCAAGTTGCCTCTCTTTTCAACGCCTGGGCGGGACTCAGAAGTTGTCAACATCTTGAACAGTATTCTAGAGGTTTTCAATCAGAGAGGCGGTTGACTTAAGTCTAGGACAGC
Source organism: Osmerus mordax (assembly GCF_038355195.1). Lineage (NCBI taxonomy): Eukaryota > Metazoa > Chordata > Actinopteri > Osmeriformes > Osmeridae > Osmerus > Osmerus mordax. The sequence goes on from NC_090055.1 coordinate 18,950,123, forward strand.
TGCAGCTGGCAACAAACTGATCTTTGTATTGGACCTGCCTCTACTGTTGAGCTAAATATTGTCATTCTTACGGAAAGTTTGTAACAAAAGGTTGAAGAAAGGTATGTTAAATGTTTCTTTCTTAATAGCTCTAAAGTTAACTAGCCAGTGATCGCGTGATATTGTTTGTTTATAAAGCAAGGTTGCTTTAACATGGCTAACGTAGCAAGAGCTAGCATAGTCAGAGTTAGCCTCGTTAGCTATGTACTAAAATTGCTAGCTAGCTAACTTTAACTGCTAAAAATATGTTATATTATGTAATATGTAATATTTTCCGTAGCTTGCCAAGTTGCTGTACTCTATTGAGGCGTATATGGTTGCGCTAGCTATAACTAGCGTATTTCCCAGTTTATGCTTGTACTGTTGTCTCAAGTAACCGAATTGTCTTATCCATCACATAATGCTAGCAAAAAACTTGAAACAAAACGTGTGTTTCTAGCGTAGTCTAAGATTAGTTTGTCTCAAGTATATAGTAGCCCGAGCAGATGCAATGGGCTTTTCACTTATCCACCACTTTAATTACCATTCGCATTACTAGTAACTATTTTTCTTTAGGTATCTAGGCTACCATACTGTACCCACACCAAAATCCTATGTCTTATGACATAAGTTATGTGTCTCTCATTTCCTTCTCAGGTAGAACTAAATGAAATGACCACCTCGCAGAGGTACCTCGTGGAGCCCAAACTTAAAGGTAAGCCTAGTAATTTCCCCCCCTAAAACAGTACAGGGCTCATGTCTGACAATTGTTGACTCATTGCTGATTGATCAGTATATCACATGGCTGCCTGTGTTTCAGTTGGGTTCTCTGACATGGAGTGGCAAACGCCAGCTGTGTCTGAGAAGTTCCAGAGTCGATTTGGCCGTCGTCCGGGTACAGCAGACAGTGGAGACACTGGCTTTGGCGCCACCCCATCCGACAGCACAGAAGGTGACATCCTGCTCGTGACCCTGTACTATGCTTGAGCTTGTTATGTAATAGGCCCATGTCCGTCAAGTTAAATTTGATTGGAATGACTGAGGAAATATATCTTTTGGCTGGTCCTGACAGCTCTCTCTCTCTCTCTCTCTCTCTCTCTCTCTCTCTCTCTCTCTCTCTCTGCGCTGATGTTGTTATGTTTTGAAATGAAAACAACATCCTCTGTATTAATGATCTCAGACTATTAATAGGCAGTGAGATGCTCTGGCGGAGAGGTAGATTCAGTTCCCTGCTAAAAAGGCCCCTTGCCCCCAGACTGTGTTTCATCCTATTGGTGGACCTAATGGGGGGGCTGGAAGGAGAGTGGGAATGCCAGGATTGGACAGCTAAATGGAAACTGTGAGCCCGTGCCCCCCGGCTCCAAACTGAGCGTTACATGTAATGCTGACAGATTAGCTGGTCCCAGTGCTTGAAATGAAAACATAATTTGACAGTTGAGTTCTGAATGTGTTCCTTGCCCCTATTGAAGGTCATATAGGAGTGGGGATGCCAACGACTGTTGGTGTGCGGTTGTGGTGGTCTTGACTCATTGTTTTTATGGGGTATAACTCTGTTGGCCTAACTGTCGCATCAAACAAACCCATGTTGCTGGTACAACCCTGTGCTGGTGCAGTAACTGATAACAGTGCCTAGCAACTAGAGTCCTGACTCCTCCAAGCAGACCACTGCTGTTCAGCTTTGCTCTGACCCCATAAAGTAGGGTTTAAACGTAGCCAAGTCAGTATGACAGTTGAAGGGTCATCCATAATTCAAGTTGATGGGTTGTATTTTGGCGGTTTTGCAGATTAGTCGTAGCGCAAACCTGGTCATTTTGTCCTGTGGCGCTTATTGTTGTCAACCCGCCATGTGAAACCCTATGTTTAGAATATGTTCTGCGTTAAACCGTTGCGAGTGCACTGGAATGCCTGGATGGAAAACAACGTTGTCTTCTGTCTCAGAGCAGTTTAGACATGTCATAACCAGACCCAGAATCAGATCTAGCCTGAGGGGACCTTGAGGTTGGAGGTTCTGTACTAGACGCTGTGCCAGTTTGCTCCTGTTTCACTAATTATTCTCTATATTTTTTGCACAAAGCAAGTTCCTAAGCACGTCTTGTTGACGTCCACGTTGATAAAAAAAGGAAAAGTAATGTTCTTAGTCTTGTTCCATGTGTGACATGAGGGCCAGTGGGAGGGGGCTGTTAGCCTGAATAAGCAGCTCACACAGTTCACCCTGTAATGTGATAGGTGGGGATATAAATACCCCCTAACCTTTCCGGCGTGTGCCTGTTTGTGTGTGGTTGCCCAGAGCCTGGTGCTACAGGGTCGCTCTAGTCATCCTCACAGACAATACATCCAGAGGGCACAGCCAGCTCTGCCCTGCTCTCTCCTGGTGCTGCTCTACGGAAATGCAGAGAGACGATAGCTTGTCACGCCGCCCTGCAGCTGTCCGGCTGCGCTAACATGCAGCTTCCTCAGTTAACACGTTTGTCGCTGAGTTCCAGGTGAGCGAAAAATGAGGAAAAAAAGGTTCCCCGACTGCTGTTCGTGCAACTTTGGTGTGTTTCCGTGGTCTCCTGTTTGTGTTTTGTGAGTGTTTTTTTTCTGCTGCTGTGAAGTGGAAGGATTGTTTATTTTTTTTTCTTCTTCTGACTGGCTTGACTTGATGGAACTTGGAAAGGGCTGCGGTGGTTCTCCATAATGTGAGAGTGCTCGTCTGTTCTTGCATTCGGTGAAGTCGGCTTGCTTCTACTTTTTGGTTGCTGAATAAAACAGGCTATAGGTCGTGAAAAACCGACGTGACTGTTTTCTCACCAAATGGGTTAAAGATATTGAACGGTACACCGAGAATGCATTGGAATGAACCTGAAGTAGTTATGGCATGCTTTGGGAGTTTGAACCTGCAATTTCTTGATCTGAAGTCAAATTCTCTACCACTTAGCTATACCCATGTTTTGCTGTGAGTTGAGGTTCACAACACGTGGCCACCCTGGTAGTAGTCGCTGCTAGTAGGCTAGCTAACCTGCTAGAAGGCTAGCCTGGGTGTCAACTGACAAAGTAGGCCCCCCACAGACAGGGCGTCTGCATGGTTCACATCACTACCTGAAAATAGTCAATGGGACGCATCGGAGCCCTAGATAGGGGTGCTTGGTCAGAGTATGTTCACCAAAGTTCCCAATTTTCTGGCAAAGATGAGCTTTTTTGAATGACTTTGTCCTTTATTACCTGCCGAGAGCTCATTCACGTATCTGAGAGTGCACGTCTAATGGCCCTACTCTCTCTTGATCACATTTCTGCTTTTTGTCTGAAGATTTCCACAGCTCCTGCAGCAGCCCGTCGTTCCAGCCCATCCGCAGCCAGATCCCCATCCCCACCGCCCATGTCATGCCGTCCACGGCCGGTGCCCCGGCCTCCCAGCCCCCGCCGCGGGCCCAAGATGAGTCCCAGGCTTCAGCCGAGGCCCACCGGCCCTCATCTGGCTCCAGAACCTCCAGCGGTTCCAGCTCCAAGTCCTCTCTCTCCAAATCGGCGTCCTCCCCCAACCTGGACGCTCCGGCCGGCGTGGATCCTCCGGGTGCCAAGCCCGACTGCCTGAGCCGCTACCGGAGCCTGGTGAACGGCCTGGACCACTCGCTGTTCCCCCTGGGGGACCACTCTCGCCTGGACCACCGCTTCGAGACCCCCACGGTGGAACCCACGCTCAACCAGTCCGCCCTGCTAGGGGGGATGAACCCCGACGTCCGGCTGCGGCTCCAGATGACCTCCGTGGGGGAAACTCCGGCCTGCGCCCCCGAGGCCTACAGGGGATCCGCGGAGCACTCGTTCAGGCCTCTCCCGGAGGCCAGGCCGGCTGCTCCTGGTGGCCTCGACGCCTGCAGCCAGAGGGGCAGCCTGCAGGCCGGGGCCTACCCTCCTGGGGCTTACCCGGCCGGGGCCTACCCTCCTGGGGCTTACCCTCCTGGGGCTTACCCTCCTGGGGCTTACCCTCCAGCGGCCTACCTGGGCTCCATGGGCCTGCAGGGGCAGGCTCTGCTGAGGGAGCAGGTGGGGTCCAAGGCCTACGAGCCGCTGCTGCAGGACCGGAGCAGCGAGATGCCCATCTGGCAGCAGCAGAACAAGCTAGACACACTGCGACTACAGATGGAGCACATGCAGGTAAGAGTTCAGACCCAGCCCCCCCCACAAAATAATCACCTAAAATCAACGCCCAGGCCTAACTTTGGTGCCTCTGTTGGTGCAGTTACTAAATGCAGGAGTCAACCAGTACCAGCCTCTCTACTCCGCGTCCCTGTTCCCTGACGCTGGGAAGTGGGACTCTCTGGTCAAGGCCAACGAGAGTCAGCTGAAGGAGAAGGAGATGATCATAGAGAGGTACCTGCTCTTACCTGCTCTTACCTGCTCTTACCTGCTCTTAGCTGCTCTTACCTGCTCTTACCTGCTCTTACCTGCTCTTAGCTGCTCTTACCTGCTCTTACCTGCTCTTACCTGCTCTTACCTGCTCTTACCTGCTCTTACCTGCTCTTACCTGCTCTTACCTGCTCTTAGCTGCTCTTAGCTGCTCTTAGCTGCTCTTAGCTGCTCTTAGCTGCTCTTAGCTGCTCTTAGCTGCTCTTACCTGCTCTTACCTGCTCTTAGCTGCTCTTAGCTGCTCTTAGCTGCTCTTACCTGCTCTTACCTGCTCTTAGCTGCTCTTAGCTGCTCTTACCTGCTCTTAGCTGCTCTTAGCTGCTCTTAGCTGCTCTTACCTGCTCTTAGCTGCTCTTAGCTGCTCTTAGCTGCTCTTAGCTGCTCTTAGCTGCTCTTAGCTGCTCGTAAACCCTCTGTGACACTGCACGTCAAAAGGGCTATGGAAGTAAGATTCGATTGGACTCTTATCAGGAGTAGGGATGCCAAGGTGGGGCTGCCTTAGCTGTGCCGTTGTTTAGGCTCAGTGTACAGCAGTTTACCGTGTGTGTGTGTGTGCGTGCGCTGCAGACAGAAGCAGCAGATGTCCCAGCTGGAGCACAGGCTGAGGGACAGTGAGCTGCAGGTCCACGGGGCGCTGCTTGGGAGAGGAGCCCCGTACGGAGACGTGTGTCTGCTGAGACTGCAGGTGAACACACACACACACATTCACCTTTACACGCAGACAGACACACGCACACGCACACACACACCTTTACCTGCACACACACACACACGCATACAATGAGGTAAAAATATATCCTAAAACTCATTCATTCATATCCACATTCATAATCAGCATCACACATCCGGAGGAATGTGACTCTGAAGCTGAATTTCTCTCCCAACCCCTGGTATGTGGTGTGTGCGTGTGTGGTGTTGTGTGTGTCCTCCCCAGGAGGCTCAGAGGGAGAACACCTTCCTGAGGGCCCAGTTTGCCGAGCGCAGCGACGGTGCCGCGCAGGAGGCGGCGGAGGCGGAGCGCCGGCTGGGCGCCGTGGAGACGGAGACACGGCGCCTGACGGAGGCTCTGAAGGAGGCCGGCACCCAGCACGCTGAGGAGCTGGGGAAACAGGAGGAGAGGGTGAGAGGAACACACACACACACCGTCACACACCACAACAGACGACACCGTACAGCAACACAACAGGACACAACAGCTGAGTCAGAAACCGCCGCACCACCGCAAGCCTGTCCGCGCCAGCCCTCCTTAACGCGTGACGTCCCGCGTGTGTCCAGATCCGCACTCGGGACAAGCACATCAACAACCTGAAGAAGAAGTGTCAGAAAGAGGCGCAGCAGAACCGAGAGAAGCAGCAGCGCATCGAGACTCTGGAGCGCTACCTGGCCGACCTGCCCACCATGGAGGACTACCAGAGCCAGAACAAGCAGGTGAGAGGCAGACACACCCAACACCAGCCACCCTCACGCCCGGCTCAGCACCAGCCACCCTCACACCTGGGATATTGGGTGCGCTTGTTTCCAGCTCCTGGAGGTGCAGCAGCAGGCGGCCCAGCTGCAGGGGCGGGTGCAGGACCTGGAGGTGTCTCTGGAAGAGGCCCGCTCACGCGTGCGGGAGAAGGACTCCCAGTTGGAGGAACAGAAACACAGAGAGAAGGATCTGCTGACCACGGTCACCAGGTACACACACTCCCACTCAAACATGCATACTTTCAATGGAGTTACCCAGAAGTCTATATACAGAGGCATCTAGTGACAAGCCTGTGTGTGTGTGTGTGTGTGTACCTCAGTCTGCAGGAGCGCGTGCAGGAGGGGCTGGAGGACGGGGCCAGGCTGCCCTCCCTGGACGTGGAGAAGCTGAGAGAGGAGAACCGAGTCCTGAGGGAGGAGCAACACCGGCTGAAAAAGGTCTCCCTGTCTGTCCCTGCCCCCTCCCTCTGCTGCCTGACGGCCCTGCCCCCTCCTTCTGCTGCCTGACGGCCCTGCCCCCTCCTTCTGCTGCCTGACGGCCCTGCCCCCTCCCTCTGCTGCCTGACGGCCCTGCCCCCTCCCTCTGCTGCCTGACGGCCCTGCCCCCTCCCTCTGCTGCCTGACGGCCCTGCCCCCTCCCTCTGCTGCCTGACGGCCCTGCCCCCTCCCTCTGCTGCCTGACGGCCCTGCCCCCTCCCTCTGCTGCCTGACGGCCCTGCCCCCTCCCTCTGCTGCCTGACGGCCCTGCCCCCTCCCTCTGCTGCCTGACGGCCCTGCCCCCTCCCTCTGCTGCCTGACGGCCCTGCCCCCTACCTCTGCTGCCTGACGGCCCTGCCCCCTCCCTCTGCTGCCTGACGGCCCTGCCCCCTCCCTCTGCTGCCTGACGGCCCTGCGTCTGGAGGGCCTGGGGCCATGTAGCTCCATGAACACACAACCTTGGGGCCATGTAGCTCCATGAACACACAACCTAATCCTACTGTAGCGTGACGCCGTCTCTCTTCCTCCCCAGGTCATTGAGAAGCAGCTTAGGATGATGGAGCAGCTGGGTGCTCAGATCAGGGTACGTACCAGGAGACCACCTGACCACAGCTCAGTTAGTTTAGATGTGTTCATATATATGTTGATGGAATGTTTGGCCAGCGTCAACTGTCAGTCCCAGTTAGATTTTTGTATGAGAAGACATGAGCATACAAACATGGTGTGTGTGTGTGTGTGTAGACGCAGGAGGAGCTGGTTTCTCACGAGGAGAGCAGCTCTCAGGCTCTGAGTGAGGAGTTGCGAGCCAAAGACCGGACTCTTCTACAGATGCACACGGCTATGAAAGAGGTGAGCCAGACTCGACACAGCCAGACTCGACACAGCCAGACTCGACACAGCCAGACTCGACACAGCCAGACTCGACACAGCCAGACTCGACACAGCCAGACTCGACACAGCCAGACTCGACACAGCCAGACTCGACACAGCCAGACTCGACACAGCCAGACTCGACACAGCCAGACTCGACACAGCCAGACTCGACACAGCCAGACTCGACACAGCCAGACTCGACACAGCCAGACTCGACACAGCCAGACTCGACACAGCCAGACTCGACACAGCCAGACTCGACACAGCCAGACTCGACACAGCCAGACTCGACACAGCCAGACTCGACACAGCCAGACTCGACACAGCCAGACTCGACAGCAACAGCATCCCTCATCTTCTCACTTCTGGTCACAAGTAGTCTGGTGAACATCGCAGGGCTCATCCTCACACGTTCCTGACTAGCGCTGCGTGGTTAAAGCAGGTCTTTTAGCAGCCGTACTACACTGGTGTTTTAGGAAACGAAGCTGGGCTTTTATTTGCTGTAACAGGCTGTTGAATTGTAGCGATAAAAGCTGGTCTACCAAAACAAGACAGGAGAAGTCAAAATGCACTGGCCACCAAAAAAATTGAGGGGGGGAAACATATTTTAAAACGAAACAATAATATATTATTATAAATATTGTTTAATGTTTCCACATTGAGCACAGTGACACTCTTACTTGATATCAGCATCAAAGTCCAAACCCTTTTCCTGGACGTGTTTGTTCAGCTGTCAGAGCAGAACCAGGACCTGATGGAGCAGAAGCTGACCCTGCAGGAGCGCCTGGAGGACCCAGAGTGGAGGGGTCCGGACCGGGCCTCCCTGCAGCCGGCCGGGGCCCGCCTCACCCAGAAGCTCCACAGAGAGATGGCCTCCTGCCTGGGGGACCTCCGCTCGGTCTGCAACGTCCTGACCCAGAGGGCCCAGGGCCGGAACCCCAACCTCTCCCTGCTGCTGGGCATCACCTGTAAGAACCAGGGGCCACGCAGTGATGGGAACGTACCTGACTTTTCATTTGGCTTTTTATTCATTCAGCGTGTGTGTGTGTGCGTGCGTAAAGTGACATGCAAAATAAGCCTTAATATGTTGGTGTGACTGGTCATGTGGAACTATGGTATTTGATCATCTGACATTTGTATGGGCATTTGGGGGTGTGTGCGTGCGTAAGCGAACAATAATAAGTGTGTTGTGTCCGCAGCGCCGCCGGTGGAGGAGCGGGTGGAGGACTGGCTGAGCGCGGAGGTCCTGCAGGAGAAGCTGGCTGAAGCCCAGCAGCTCCGCAGGGACGTGGAGGAGCTCCGCACCACCATCTCAGACCGCTACGCCCAAGACATGGGAGACAACTGCATTACCCAGTAGAGCCCAGGACATGGGGGAGGACTGCATTACCCAGAAGACCCCAGGACGTGGGTGAGAACTTTATTACCCAGAAGACCCCAGGACATAGGTGACAACTGCATTACCCAGTAGACACCTGTATATGTGAGAGGACTGCATTAACCAGAAGACCCCAGGACATGGGGGAGAACTACATTACCCAGAAGACGCCAGGACATAGGGGAGAACTACATTACCCAGCGTACATCAGAACATGATTGAAGTGGACTTCAGTTGACCCCAGCAGCTCTGTAAACACACTAAGCCCAGCTAGTCACCCAAACAAGGCTGTCAGGGGGCGGAGCTATGCCGTCAGGAGGTGGAGCTATGTTGGGTGGACGGTTCATCGACACTGCTCCATAGACTATATTACTACATAATATATACCACCATCTGTACTAGGTCTATATTCAGAACTTCTCAACCCCTAAACTAACTCCTGTCCTGCCACTGGTCAGTTCTGGATTCTGTTGCCTAATTTATTTCATTTTTGGTTTATATAAGGATATGTTTGTGAGTGTATGTTTGTCACAAAAGCCTTCCACCTTACTTCAGTCAGGTGGAAGGGTGAGTGTTATACAATCTCCCTTAAAAACAGTTTTATTTAAGTCTTGTCTTTCCTCTTCAGGGAAACGATGTACGATTTGGTTGACAATCAACTGAAAATATCTAGCTGTTTTTGAAATGATTTAAATAAGTGTTACTAACCGGCCATTATTTAAAATGGTGTATTTGTAGCATTAGATTGGAGTGTGCACATGCAACTTGACACAAAATAACCACAGTAAGGCTGATCAAACCTTCTCAAACCACTTACTGATATGTTGTTCTCAAGGACACCTTGGTGGTCTACACAATGTATTTACAAATATTGAATGTTTGCAGAAGCCTCAGGTGTAAAGGATCTTTTGGAATATTTGGATGTGCCTTTGACACACCGTGGCTGCCACCTTGCCGGTCTTCATGTGGACCCATGCAGAGACTCTGGTCCGTGGCTGGTGGACTTCTTCATAGGAGCCCTTTTCTTTGTTCATCCAGCAAAACAATCAATACATTCCTTGAAGTAGTTTTGGGAACTAGGGATACCCAGGACTATGGATATCCAAGCTGTGCACATGCCAAAGGTAGTTTCCCCTTTGTGAAATAACTGGTTGTGTGTTGATGTTTGTTACCTAATGCATTTCAAGGGACGTTAGTGATTTGTTGTTAATAAATGTCTAGATGTGTGAAGACTCATTAAAACACTACATCACTTTAATTTAACCTTTTTTGTTTTAGTGCTTACGAGTACAAGCAAAACATTCTAGTTTTAATGTATTGTTGGAATAATGTCTTGTTGAGATCTTTCTGTCTTCCATAAACGGTGGTGCAGAATGTAATGGACAAGAACTGTCTTCAAGCCATGATGGAAAGTCATCTCAACTTGCCTTACTGCATCTCAAACCTTCTGAAGAAATGAAAACATGTTTATATTGAATATATTTTTGTCCTCAGATTGTATTTACACATTTTAGAAATAAAGATTGTTTCAAGTAACTTTGCTCGGGAGTTTCTACAGATTTTAGTGATTTTTTTTCACGATGCAGTTCATCAACAATTACAGCGTTGCACTGATTTAAAAATAATTATAATTGGAATGCATCCCAGCGTTTTCCTCGTCGTCATGGCAGGTTGTTAGGGGTGGGTGTTGCTGAGCGCTGGGAGGCCCCGGCCATGAGCAGGTGCTGGTGTCACTGTGGACAGGGGCGTGTCCTCAGCAGCAGGGCAGCGCTGGGCGTGAGCCCACAGGACTGGAGCGTCTGGCAGTCCTCACCGTAGCAACGCTGAGGGAATGCGCTGATGATGTCATATCCTGGGAGACCTGCCCCCCTGTTGTGGAGGACACGACAGTAGATGGTTACGCAGCAACTACTAGATACTCTTAAGTCTCATGAAGAGAAATCATGTTTGTTAAGACTTGGGCCCAGTTTCTTACACATGGATTAAGCCTAGTGCTAGACTAAAAACCTTTTCAATGGAGATCTTCATAGAATTGTTCTCTTACTTTATGGTTAGGGTTAATCCATGTCTGGGAAACTGGGCCTTAATGTTTATGCTTGAAACACTATACAGTCTCATTGTTGCTTTGGCAATATTTACAAAAGCCTTTCCTGAACTGAACTTCACAACAGTGCTGCTGCTTTACAACCCACCGGTGGTTGTCTAGGTAGCGGCGAAGGTGACCTATGGTTTCTGAGAAGCGCATCTTCAGGATGAACGCGTGCTCCCCGTCCTCTGACCTCAGCCTCAGTGTGGCCACGTCGCGGGCGGACGGAGGCCGGTCACCCTCCTGCAGCTTCATCCTGAGGGGGGAGGGAGTCGGCAGGGTTGTAGTTCCACCCACGTCCGTGAGTCAAGAGCGGCCTTGTTCTCTCTACCCTGCAGCGTGTGGGCTGAAAGTGGCTTGAAATCTGCATTGTATTTTTAATAAGAGCCATTGAAGTCCCCCAAAGTTTGAATACATGAATTGAAAAATCATAACAGCCCTTCATCTGACAACGGATGCTAATTCTCCAGGCTAGGTCAGTAACCACAGTCTGGGCTGTGGTGTGTGTGGGTTGTGGCTGCAAAACCAGACCACAGTACCTCGCTTTCATATCCCGCAGCACTGGCGTGTCTACGAGGGTCACAGCACTGTCGTCAGCAGCATCAGAGGAGCCCTGGAGGTCGGAGATAGTGGATGCTGAATTTGGCCTGGAGCCTAACTTACCAGACCAAACTGACAGCAGTTTGTCTTACACTTACACACTGTCTAAGGCTTGTGCTCCTAACACTACAGTATTATGCACAGAATCCACTCATAAGTAATGTATCCTAGGTATCCTAAATGCTTTATAAAGGAACAGTCTGTACCAAGGAATAGTCTGTAGTTACCAGCCACATCGCAAAGTAACCACATCTCAGCTACCACCAGACGAAGAGAACCAATGAAAAGGTTGATACCAAGTCTCCAGTCTTACCTGCAGACTGGTCTTCACTGAGTCCCGAATGTCAATCACTCTACCAGCCTTCACCACCACCTTCGGCAGCCGGTTCAGGAACTGATCCATGCTCAGTTTCCTACCTGTGGGGAATAACCATTATCTTTGAATAAGGTATATAGTAAGATGATGACTGATGTTTGAAGTACGTTAGACCAACATAAGAGTGCTGTTACAGGTTGGGTTGTGGAATAAACCTGGTTTGTGCATTGGATACAACCGTGTCCACAATGTAATATCAGATTTTGAGCTTGAATGACATTAAAGTTGCCAACCAGGAATCTGAGAGAGGGTGGTGTGGGTGTGGTCCGGGCTGCTTGATGGACCAACCACAGCTTGCCCCTTCCCAGGAAACTCCGCCCACGGCCGTCTCTCTTTAAACTCCTCCTCTCGTCTGTCCAGGACCTGCAGGACCAATAGAACTTCACCACCAAACAGGATGTCTGTGTGTATATAGATACATCCATACTACGTTACACTCCAAGGCAGATTCAATTGCTTCATTTGTTATGATATCCCCTTGCTGCTGTAGTCTTGCGTTACCTCTGTGTTATCCCTGATGTTTTTACTTATTCTGTAACTGCGCACATGGGGGTACAGTACCTGAATGCTTGTAGTAATAAGTAACATGATTAGGACATAAGTACATGGTATCCACACACCTGAAACGGCACCCCTTCTGGAAACCTTTCCTTCAGCTCAGAGGGGAAGTATCCATCCATCAGGTCTCGTATGCAGTGCTGTCGATGTCACCAACGGAAGACTTTCAATCACACAGAACTGTGGGACGGTTTGTCGACGTGAAACGCGTTCAGAGTTGAAACGGTTCTTTGAGTGTGTGTAGATCTCGTTTCCAAACCTGAGTGCTGGGTTCCTGATAAGACCGGAAAGGTCCATCGAACATGAAGATGCCGTTCTTGTAGAGGACCAGAGGAATGCAGGCCTTCTGGGCCAGCCGAGCCCCTCTGGGTGTCGCTCTCACAAAAGACTCGCCCTCCCCCGCCAGGACGTTCAGCTCCCTGATGCTTTGAGCCACAAGGTCAAAGTTCATGTGGAAATTTCCCACTAAAGAGGCGTCTGAAAGATGAAACCGAGCTTTGTAAACAACAAATACAGTCCCAATAAATTGTGGATAAACGTATCCATGTTTTAACATTACACAATAATTTAAGCTTTACCTGGTTGCCAAAGGCTTCCCCTCTCTCCACCCTCCAATGAAAACTGCCTCTGCGCACGACCCCCTACTTCCTCTTGTTGGGCGGTGTCACGTTTTTCATTGTCCCCCACCCAGATCATACCATAGTCATTCAGAAAGCTCTGTAAAGTGGGGGAGGGAAGTCTGCAATAAACATCACACAGCAGTATTTGACTATCCCCTCACCTGTAACACATCTCGTTTCAGGCATGGAGTTCATACCGACATATTGGGATCAAAATGACTAACCTCCATTTCCCATATCTGGATCTGTAGTTTGTGGCAAGTTCTAACAAGGTCTTTCTCCTCCTCCCCATCTCTCATCTTTTCTGCTGAAAGAAACACACTGACTCTTCCCCAAAAAGCAGTAATAGACTGTCTGAGTTTGAGTTCATGGGAATGCTGACTCCAAATACCTCCTGACTTCTGAAGAAGTTTGACTTTCTCCTCAAGGACAGTAATCGTCTTCTCCTGTCGTTGGAAAAAGGACGTGAATATTTACATCAAACTGTGCTGACTTAAACTGAGTCAATTTGAACACAACGTGTCCCTTGTGCGTTGAGCTGTGACTCACCTTGCGTTCGATGTCCAGTGCCTGGGTCTTCACCTTGTTCTCCAGTAAGCTTAGCTTTTGCATCATAGAAGACATCAGCTCAAAGTCAGTCGGAGGAGCATCTGTTGTGGAAAAGCAGCATGAAGCATTGGAGAGTTACATGATCCGAGGCCTGGTTCCCAAGGCTCTGAGTGTGGAACTACAGCTTACATAACCAGCAACCCTACAGGACCCAAACAGGACCTGGTGCTTTTGTAAACAAATAACTCACGACTGCTGTGGCCTTTCTTTTGTGTGACCTTTGACCCGGAAGTAGCGGTCATGTCAGTGGCTGTGGAATGAGGCCCAACGGGATCTGATCGTCCAGGCAGGCCACTTAGCAGAGCTTTATATTATGGAAGAGATCACAGGGATGTAGATAAACACACCACATGTTTTGATACATTTTGTGTGCTTAGAGGAGCTATACCTTTCAAGGGATCTTCCTTAAATGGCACTTTTCTTCCCCTGATTGGCATAAATAGAATTATCACTTGTCATACTCAACAGAAATAATCCATTAAAAAGTTAATAGTCATTAGATTTTAATGAAACTTCCGGCTGCTCTGCCCACGTTCATAACAGCCCACCCTTGTTGATCCAGATATCCAGGAAGAGGCATGCGTCTGTTTTTACGTAGCATTGATAGCGGAGAACTCATTTCTTCTCACCTGGAGAGATGTGGAGAATAAACACACTGTCATGTTTTAAACAACTGAATTGAATTAACCCATGAATGCTGATGAGCAAAATATGGTCGAATACAACTTTTCAACGCAGTTGCATAATTCTATTCTATCCCGAATACATTCTTGTGAAACAGAACAGACCTTACGTTTTGTCAAACTGCACACTTTGAACTACAAACTTAAGTGAACTAAATATTTAACTTTAAACATATGTGCGACTAGCCTATTTATATGGTGTATACACCTCTGAAGGTCGTGGGTTCTAGGCTCGTGCTGCTCTCTGATGATTGTTTGGAACGGGTTGCCGTTGGAAACGTGGATCTCGCCCATCATTGGCTCCTGAGGTCACGCGTGGACGTTTCTCCTCCAGCCCACGTGGGGTCGCTCTGCACGTTGCAGAAAAGCGCGCGAGTAAGAAGACATAGATAAAAAAGAAGACATTTAAAAAAAAAGCTAGTGGTATTTTGTGGAAATTATTTAGGTTTCCTGCTAGCTAGACGTTTGAGTAAAACGTTCACCAAACAGTCTAACGTGCATTTAATAGTCTATCAAAATGAGTTGCTTGTGGATGGGCAATGTAAGTTCAACTGTTTTCTATGAAGTACTGTTCTGGTCTGCAGACCTGTCACTGTCAGCAGTCGTTAGCCTAGCTCTAATTCTATACGTTGTTAGCTAGCTAGACAGGTAGACTAGCCATCAAGCTAGCTAGTTAGCCAAAGTAGGGATATACGAGACCAGTGTGCCTGCGACTAAGGAAATTAAAATGCGTTGTGGGTTTTGCTGCTTTCATAAATCATATCAGTGCCTCCTGTCTGCCTTTTGCTCATGCAGTTGGAGCCCTACATGGATGAAAAGTTCATTTCTCGAGCATTTGCCACCATGGGAGAACTAGTGGTTGGAGTGAGAATTATCCGAAACAAGATGAACTGGTAGGTGACAAGAGGTTGTTGTTAAAAACCCCGTTAGTGAAGGTTGTACCAGATCAAACAGTTGGCTGATACTTTTTCCGTGTCTCGTTTGATGCTTGTAGGGGTGCAGCTGGTTATTGTTTTGTAGAGCTGGCAGACGAAGCAACGGCAGAGCGGTGCCTGAGGAAAGTCAACGGAAAACCTCTACCTGGAGCGACTCCGGTACGATTCCGGCACACCTGCCAAACCACTCAGCACAGTATCAGTTAGCGAAGTATTGGTGTCTTTCGGACATTTAAATAAAAATAAAAGAAGCTTTAAAGTTTTCAGTTACCTCTCTAGCGTTTCTATTGAGAAGCACTGTTTGATAGACCGGTCTTGATAAAGGCTCTTTCCTGTCCACAGCCTAAAAGGTTCAAGCTTAACCGTGCCACTTATGGGAAACAGGGAGAGACCAGGTACATGTACTTATTCAGCTAAACCTTCAATTCTTCACCTCACTTCCTGCTTCATGTAGGAAGGGAAGAGGGGTAGGCGCATAAGATAACGTCATAGAGAGTGAGGTAGATTTTGAGTTATTATTCTGATATAAGATATTGTCACTGACCTTGCAGTACTGTTTTACTCTATACCCCTGTCAAAAGGGCCTGTCAATGTTTTTTTAAATGTTTCTATATAAAATAAAATCCCTCTTTCCACAAAACAGGAGTGGCTTGATGGACAACAAGTACGACCAACAGTACTCTTACAACAACAACCAATACTATCAAGATTACTCGAACTACTACTCAAACTGGGGTTATGACCAGAACACGGGCGACTACAGCGGCTACAACTATAACCAGTACGACTATAGCAACCAGGTGGGCTTTAGAATCTCCTCCTTTCCCATAGCGATGCTGCAACGCTGTCTTCTCTTGTCAGCATGACCACTTGGTACTGTAAGTTGGGTCTTGTGATAGCGTTGCTGATCGTATCAGTGGGTAAAGACTGTGCTCTTTGTTTCAGACGTACGAGGAGATGGAAGAATACGGACTGGAGGGTGAGCCTTATC
Organism: Osmerus mordax; assembly: GCF_038355195.1. NCBI lineage: Eukaryota > Metazoa > Chordata > Actinopteri > Osmeriformes > Osmeridae > Osmerus > Osmerus mordax. The sequence continues at coordinate 18,966,180 of NC_090055.1, forward strand.
CATTCTCTCCCCCCCCCCCTGTCTCTTAGTGGCCAAATGAACAGTTTCCCTTCCTATTCCGACACTCATAACCACATATGCCGTAAAACGCTGTTGCAGTGTTGTTGTGTTTTTACTGCCAGCCTCAGTCGTTCATTTAGCAGACACTTTCAACCAGAGGTTTACAGTCTGTCCTACTGCTCTGAAGGCCTTGTGGAGCTCATGCTGAACCCCCTAACCCTCCGTCCTGTCTCCTTCCCTCCCTCCCTGCAGACCCCATGGCAGAGCTAGACGTGATCGAGGCTAACAGACAGTTCATAGAGGAGAGCGAAGAACTATACGAAGCCATCATAGACTGCCACTGGCCCACCCTGGGGTCCCCTGCACCCGCCAAGCCACAGTAGAGCCCCACCCTCTCCGACCGTGTCGGACCACCTGCCTCCCTCTCTGTGTGGATTGTTAGGATGAGCCCAGTGTGAAGGTCCAGGGGGGTGAAGGCCTCGGTCATGCTGAGGACCGCTGGTCTGGACTGCTCCCTCTTAGTGGGCCTGTTGGACAGGCCACTGGGGCAGCACAGGAACTCTAAAAGGAATGACTGAAAGGAAGCCTCCCTCCCACATGTTTCTGTAGCCTTTTTTAAGCTGCCATAAGGTAACATTATTTATAAAATAAATTCAAAAATGAGAACCGGTGCTCCCAATTCTTATTTGAACTTGGGTTAACCTGTGCTTTCCTCCAGCTTGAGTTTGATTGACAGTGGTTTCACAAAATTAGCCAAGGAGAAAGGCCCGCCTCACTGAAGGCAATTGGCTGGAACAGCATTGCTGGAACATAATTGGCTGGAAAGTAACGGGTAGGTCCCAAAAATTAAAATTGACATTCCACTGGCACTGAGCTGTCTGCATGTCTAGTGGTTCTCAGTGGGGTCCCCAGACCCATAACCAGGGGGTCTGAGAAATAATTTGCCATAAATTATAACATTGTAAAAATAATTCTAAAATGTATATGTCTCATTAAAAAGTGAAACAATGTATAATAATCTACAGATGGGGACCATTTGCACCAGTAAAACAAGCATATTGTGTCCATTTAAGAGCACAAAGGATATGCTGAATGGGTGTTTATGGGGGGGGGTCCTTGGTAAATGTTCAGCCCTGTAAGGGGTCCCTGACCCCAAAAAGTTTGAGAACCCCTGGTCTAAAGTACTCTTTAGCTTACACTTGTTTATAGGGGACACAACCTTTTTTGGGGGGATTTAAAAAAAAATCTATTGTACCTTGACCTTTTCAAGAAAGAAAGCGCTTCTGTTCTCTTTCTCCATCAGTGCTGCTCCCTGTGAACTATGTTACCCTGAACACTGTTTTAATTCAACTCACCCATGAGCCAGGCTGGTTTGGTGCTCGACGTTTGCTTCCTCGTTTTGTTCTCAAAACGAGTGGGATTTGTCATTATTGCGGGATATTTCTCCTTATCACCTCAGGCTACTGGCAGCGCCATGTTGTGTTCCGTGTTCGGAGACCAACGACCTGCCTGGCACAGAACACCCACGTAGCCTGCACCTGATCTCATGTTCTTCGTGCTTTTGAACAAAAAAACGTTAGATTGATGCTCTGTAAATTAAAACATATTTTTTTGGATCAAGTTGTTCATTCGTGTTGTGAATTCATGAACTGTTATAGTTTTTTATTTAACTTTTTCACAGACGAGAACAAGCTAACTTCCCCTTGCCCAGAGAAGGACTAAAGTGTGATGTTGCATGTCTTCTTCTCGTCTATACAGTTGCAACAAGCTAAATGTTGAGTTGATGAGTGTACATTTTATCTGAGTTTTATAATTGAAAATATGAATGTAAATGTACCCATCCCTCATGCGCCCCGGCAGCGCCTGCCTGGCCTTGCAGGAGAATGTAGAGGGTCATGGTCCTGCAGTCATGTGAGCGGCTCTGCCAGTTCGGTGTCAATTAACGGAGACAGCGTGAAGTCATGAGACCGGGGGTGCACACAGACTACCGGCTCCTTTGCTGCACGCAAACGGTAGGCTACCTTAATGAAGTGTAAGACTGATGTTAGGTTATTAAGGCGAGTTGGGTAGAAGGTAGTTGAATTTACACTACACCTCAGCAGACAGGAAAGACAAAGCAACACACGACATTACAGCTTTTCTGATTTAAATACGTTAATGAAAGAGGTGGTGTCACGCCACTATCTGTAGTTCGTAAAGCATGTCTGCATTGCCGACAAACCAGAATCACATGCGCAAGTAGGATTAATGTGGTCCTATGTGTGACGTCGTACACGGACTGGGTGGGTCTACGAAGAAATCTCTCATACGGATTGCTATCAGGAAAACGACGTATTTTGCTCCAACCCCATTGAAAAGTAAGATGTTGAACATATTCATTTTAACAAACTGCAGCCTATAGAGCGTAAAACCTAAATTGTCAATATAGCCTTTTATGTTTCTATCACCACTGTATACCATGGTAGAAATAACCAGAAGCTGGTGTCCAATTCAGCTAACTGTCATTGATGCAACTATACAATGTAAAAATTCACTAGTTGTTTTATTGTGTGGAATTCTTCCCCGCCTATTACAGGGATTATATTCGCTATATGCAAATTTTCTCCCGGTCTTCAACTAATATTGCAATTAATAGCCTATTAAAATACTCAACTTAAGTTATTTGTGCGACTGAATATCATTCAAGAGACCAATCCTATTTTGACATAAGATTAGCAGACATTTATTGTAAATTGACTTTAAAGACAAGAGCTTTTACATGCAATACGACGCCTTGTTTACAAAATTGCTAAATCTGTCACAACGTTAATCCGTGTGACGTAGAAGACTGTAGCCGAGAGACTGAACGTTTCTTGGTCTATTTTTGATACTTAATGTTGGTCAATTTGGGAGGGGGGGGTTTCTTATGAAAATCGGACCATCCTATTTTTGTAGATTGTCTGTGAACGCGCTTGTGTCCATAGCCCCGTGATGCCGCGTGTGATTTGAGTGCAGGCCTAATAATCTTGACAAGCCGCTACATTCTGGTATCACCCATCTTTGTCAGTCTCACAAGTAGTAGGTTGGCACACCTTATACAGTTGTTTAAGCAATATATGAATAATGGTTTAACCTTTCTCTGTAGGTTGTGTAATATCCTTTAAAAACTATCTACACGACAGCAGCAAGTATGTCTTACGGAAGAACAGACACCGGTCGCTCGCAGCCGCGAGACTTCAGCAACCTTACCCAGATATGCAGTACCAACATCCAAAAAATCACCCAAAACTGTGAGTTTTTGGTGAACTCTGGCAAAGTACCAAGACCACAATTTTCAGTAGTTTTATCTGCGTCTAACCAGCCAAAATTTACCGGTGGCTCAGTGGCTGGATGGTTTAAATTCCAAAGTTTCACCAAGCCAAACACCCAAATCTTAATTCGAATAAATTCACTAGAGAGAGAAGGTCCAAGTCTTGGGGGAAATACCTAAACAATAATATCAGTATCTTGAGACACAGCTGTTGTTTTTTGTCTACCAATTCTCACTTCTCTATTTTTCTGTTTACTAGCTGGCCAGATTAAAACGATGCTGCACCAAATGGGGACGCGACAAGAGACGCCCCAGGTGCAAGACCGGCTGTGAGTAGTCTCCTGGCAGTCAGGGATTAAACTGGATGTAATGTGGCCCAACGGAATTAACACAAAGCGATGTTAAATCCATCAAATCAGCAGAACGCCTTGTGCCTGTGTCTTTTGTTTCCCTCCGTCACAGGCAACAGGTGCAGCACTACACAAACCAGCTGGCCAAGGAGACCAACAGACACCTGAAAGACCTGGGCTCTTTGCCACTGCCTCTCTCTCCCTCAGAACAGGTGAGTAAAAGTGGTTAAAGCTCCAAAACCAGGGGAGGTTCTAGACCATTTCAACTGGGGGGGCCAAGCTGGGGGGGCCAAGCTGGAGGGGCCAAGCTGGGGCCAGTTGTACTGTTAGATGGGCCAGTTACGTTCAACATTATTGTTGTCATATCGTTTTCTTCACTGTATTGCAGGCATTAACAGGCAAAATACCATGTTTATAATAATTTATATACTCTACGTTTAGAGTGGCCACAAGGGGTCCAAGCTTGTGTCACAGGGGCTAGATCGGGTAGGAGGCCAGATGGGGTAGGAGGCCAGATGGGGTAGGAGGCCAGATGGGGTAGGAGGCCAGATGGGGTGGGAGGCCAGATGGGGTAGGAGGCCAGATGGGGTAGGAGGCCAGATGGGGTGGGAGGCCAGATGGGGTAGGAGGCCAGATGGGGTGGGAGGCCAGATGGGGTAGGAGGCCAGATGGGGTGGGAGGCCAGATGGGGTGGGAGGCCAGATGGGGTAGGAGGCCAGATGGGGTGTGAGGCCAGATGGGGTGGGAGGGCAGATGGGGTGGGAGGGCAGATGGGGTGGGAGGGCAGATGGGGTGGGAGGCCAGATGGGGTGGGAGGGCAGATGGGGTGGGGACAGCGGTCAGTCCGTCAGACAGTGAATCCCGCCTGTGCTCCTCCTCTCCTCCAGAGACAGCAGAAGATCCAGAAGGAGCGTCTGATGAGCGACTTCTCAGCCGCGCTCAACAACTTCCAGCTAATGCAGCGCAGAGCTGCGGAGAAGGAGAAGGAGTCTGTGGCCCGGGCCCGAGCCGGATCCCGCGTCCTGGTAAACACGACACGCTCCCCGACAGCCCAGCCCAGCGCGGCGCTCTGGCTAACACCGTTTTTGTTCTGGGGGTAGCCTTCAGACGTGGTGTGGCCATTACCACAGCTGAGCGCGGGTGTGTTTGTCTGTTGGCAGGGCGACGGTGGGAATGCTGAGGAACAGCTTGTGACGTTTGAAAAGTAGGTTCTCCTGCTCACACTGTCTCGTCAGGTAGCCTGTGTAGGTTCTCCTGCTCACACTGTCTCGTCAGGTAGCCTGTGTAGGTTCTCCTGCTCACACTGTCTCGTCAGGTAGCCTGTGTAGGTTCTCCTGCTCACACTGTCTCGTCAGGTAGCCTGTGTAGGTTCTCCTGCTCACAGTGTCTCGTCAGGTAGCCTGTGTAGGTTCTCCTGCTCACACTGTCTCGTGAGGTAGCCTGTGTTGCTGTGAAGTTGGCTCTGCTCAGGAGTTACTAGTCACTGTTTGACAGCTATTTGAACCGATTGAATAAACGTTGAGTTCTGCAGAAACTAACGTGCGTGGCATGCTTGTTAATGTTTATGTGCGTGTGTTTGTGTGCACGCGTGTACATGTTTTTTGTATGCGCGCATGCCTGTCTGTGCATTTCTGTGTGTGTGTGTTTGCATTTGTGTGCGTGTGTCCAGAGATGACGACTGGAGCCAGACCCAGACCCAGACCGAGGAGGCGCCCATCACTGAAGAGGACCTGGAGGTCATCAAGGAGAGGGAGACCAACATCAGGCAGCTGGAGGTAGGAGGCCCCGCCCTGCAGCACCACGGAGGTCCCCCTGACAGCAAGACGCTGGCCGGCCAAGGGCCTAGTGACTCTCTCCCCTCTCCTCTCTTTTCCAGTCCGACATCATGGACGTGAACCAGATCTTCAAGGACCTTGCAGTGATGATCCACGATCAGGGAGAGATGATAGGTGGGTCTGAGGAGGACACTGTCCCCCTTCCTCTGTGTGGCGCTCTGCCAGGATCGTCCATCTCCTTCTGTTCCCTGAAACTCCTTATTGATCGGAACAACTTCATTCTCTCTCTCTCTCTCTCTCTCTCTCTCTCTCTCTCTCTCTCTCTCTCTCTCTCTCTCTCTCTCTCTCTCTCTCTCTCTCTCTCTCACCCTTCCTCTCTCTCCCCCTCCCCCCCCTCTTTCTCTCTCCCCCTGACTCTCTATCTCCCCCTTACTCTCTATCTCTCCCTTTCTCTTTCCCCCTTCCTCTCTCTCTCCCCCTCTCGCTCTGTCCTCTCTCTTTCTCCCTCTCGCTCGTTTTTCTTCTTCCACACAAGTGTTGTTCCATCTCCTCTCCCTGGCATGGTCTGGTGAACCTCCAATCCCAAACGATTCTTATCTACTGTCCTTGTTGCTATCACACGCCCCAGCACACCTGCTTCACACACTCCCTCACACTCGACACTCTGGCCTCCGCAAGCCAACTGCTCTTCCCCTGAGTTCACCAACCAATTCAACGCAGTCAACATTCGTGCCTGATTCCACTCTCAGAGCGTGTGCCTGTGTCTCCCTGACCCCTCGCTCTCAGAGCGTGTGCCTGTGTCTCCCTGACCCCTCGCTCTCAGAGCGTGTGCCTGTGTCTCCCTGACCCCTCGCTCTCAGAGCGTGTGCCTGTGTCTCCCTGACCCCTCGCTCTCAGAGCGTGTGCCTGTGTCTCCCTGACCCCTCACTCTCAGAGCGTGTGCCTGTGTCTCTCTGACCCCTCACTCTCAGAGCGTGTGCCTGTGTCTCCCTGACCCCTCGCTCTCAGAGCGTGTGCCTGTGTCTCCCTGACCCCTCGCTCTCAGAGCGTGTGCCTGTGTCTCCCTGACCCCTCACTCTCAGAGCGTGTGCCTGTGTCTCTCTGACCCCTCACTCTCAGAGCTTGTGCCTGTGTCTCCCTGACCCCTCGCTCTCAGAGCGTGTGCCTGTGTCTCCCTGACCCCTCACTCTCAGAGCTTGTGCCTGTGTCTCCCTGACCCCTCGCTCTCAGAGCGTGTGTCTTGGCTCCCTGACCCCTCACTCTCAGAGCATGTGCCTGTGTCTCCCTGACCCCTCACTCTCAGAGCATGTGCCTGTGTCTCCCTGACCCCTCGCTCTCAGAGCGTGTGCCTGTGTCTCCCTGACCCCTCGCTCTCAGAGCGTGTGCCTGTGTCTCCCTGACCCCTCGCTCTCAGAGCGTGTGCCTGTGTCTCCCTGACCCCTCGCTCTCAGAGCGTGTGGCCTGTGTCTCCCTGACCCCTCGCTCTCAGAGCGTGTGCCTGTGTCTCCCTGACCCCTCGCTCTCAGAGCGTGTGCCTGTGTCTGTGTCTCCCTGACTCCTCGCTCTCAGAGCGTGTGGCCCTGTGTCTCCCTGACCCCTCGCTCTCAGAGCGTGTGCCTGTGTCTCCCTGACCCCTCACTCTCAGAGCGTGTGCCTGTGTCTCCCTGACCCCTCGCTCTCAGAGCGTGTGCCTGTGTCTCCCTGACCCCTCGCTCTCAGAGCGTGTGCCTGTGTCTCCCTGACCCCTCGCTCTCAGAGCGTGTGCCTGTGTCTCCCTGACCCCTCGCTCTCAGAGCGTGTGCCTGTGTCTCCCTGACCCCTCGCTCTCAGAGCGTGTGGCCTGTGTCTCCCTGACCCCTCGCTCTCAGAGCGTGTGCCTGTGTCTCCCTGACCCCTCGCTCTCAGAGCGTGTGCCTGTGTCTGTGTCTCCCTGACTCCTCGCTCTCAGAGCGTGTGGCCCTGTGTCTACCTGACCCCTCGCTCTCAGAGCGTGTGCCTGTGTCTCCCTGACCCCTCACTCTCAGAGCGTGTGCCTGTGTCTCCCTGACCCCTCGCTCTCAGAGCGTGTGCCTGTGTCTCCCTGACCCCTCGCTCTCAGAGCGTGTGCCTGTGTCTCCCTGACCCCTCGCTCTCAGAGCGTGTGGCCTGTGTCTTGACTCCCTGACCCCCGGGATGTGAGCCCATCCGCTGTGCCTGTTCTCTGACTTGCAGACAGCATCGAAGCCAACGTGGAGAGTGCAGAGGTCCACGTAGACAGAGGCGCTGCCCAGCTCCAACGAGCCTCCTACTACCAGGTACCAAAACCACACGCGTCACTCTCCAATAACCCTCCCACTCTAAACTAACTATAACGTTGGTGTAAGTGTACTTGACTGTAGACTGTCTACATATCTTTGAACTGCAAACTACGTTATTGAATTGCACCACATATTGCAGCCCATAGTCATGCATCAAATCATGCATCAAGAGTAGAGAATATGAAAAGAGAAAAGGTCTAAATGGATGGAAACGGAGATATGTAGAAACACAGATATTCCAACTCGGTGTTCTTTGTCTCCCTTTCAGAGGAAGTCTCGTAAGAGGATGTGCATCCTGGCCATGGTGCTGTCTCTGGTGCTCACCATCCTGGGCATCATCATCTGGAAGGCCATTGAGTAAAGGGAGGGGAACACGGGGGAAAGATTTGAGAGGCGCACAGACAACCTGACATTGCTTCCAGTGTGTGAGTGCATGTGAGAGCGTATGTGTGTGTGTGAGAGTGTATGTGTGTGTGTGGGAGTGAGTGTGTGTGTGTGTGTGTGTGTGTGTGTGTGTGTGTGTGAGAGTGTATGTCTGTGTGTGGGAGTGAGTGTGTGTGTGTGTGTGTACGTGTTGAAGAAGGATGAACACAGCCTATGAGGTCCCCTGTAATTGAGATTTGATGAGGTTTGTGCTATCCCCTTGAAATGGCATTGTGTGGTTTGTTTAACCTTGTCAACCAAAGCAAGTTAGAAAACAGATTACAGCTCTCAATATTTAACCGGTTCTCGCTACTGCTGTATTGTGTCAGCCATATTTCAGACTTGCCGCCCCAGAGACGGCGTAAGCACAAGGGGAACACATAGGTCCTGAACGTGTGTGTGAAAGGAGGGCTCAACAAACTGTAGATAAACTCTTCCCAACAGTAAACTGGACATTCGAACTTGCTGACAGTGCTACAATTTACTTTCTTGTCGGATAAGCACAACACCTCTGTTGTTATTCCACTGCTGTCGAGGTACATTTGATCTTTTGCAAAATTGCACATACCTTTTATGTATATACATGCCATGGGTAATATCGTTTTTCTGTTGACTCTGTCTCCAAGGTGAAGCCTATTGTCCCACTCAGATATGTGGCTTCGTGACATGATTATAAAGATTACCACTGGAAAAATACCAAGTAAGAGAGTCCATTCTCTTTTCTTCTGTTTATTATTATCGTAGTCTCAATTTAATCAATAAAACCGTCTACGTAAAAATCCCAGCCCCTGTGTCATGTGACTGTTTGTCCACTAGGTGTCCCTCTAACCTCAATGAGACAAACGCATAACAGTGGGTCCAGACTAATATTATCCAGTATTCAAGTGTTCTACTGAATCAAACCTTGCAGGGTTTGGTTGACATGTGGGGGTGTCATAAATCCGAGGCCCCTGAGCGAGTTAGACGTGGTCGATGTGGTAACAGCCGGAGAGAAAAACAACTGAGAAGTAGATGGGCAAAGTATCACAAGCGTAGCAGACGGTTGTCGTGGTGACATCGGAGGGGATTGCTTTGCGGCCCTGGAGGTATACCTGGAGTGGCTCTTGCAGGGCTGGAGAGAGGAGGCTGCCTGTCCTCCCCCGCTCTCTGTCTTTACTCCCTCTCTCTCTCCCCCCTCTCTCTTCCTCTCCTACCTAACTCTCCCTCTCCTCCCTTACTCTCGCTCCTTCTCCTCCCTCACTCTCCCGCCCTTTCCTCCCTCTCTCCCCTTCCTTCCTCCCTGTCCGCCCTCCCCCTCTCCTTCCTCCCCCTCTCCCTGGATCGCGTCTGTGACTCAGCCTCCTTGTGTCAGCTCTCTGGGCCTCTCTGTAGACACTCTGAGGGCCTCTCCATGACTACAGGATGGGAGACCGCCGATCCAAGGAGCCGACTCGCCGGCCCAAACTCCTCCACCTCTACTCCTGAGGATGTGTTCCTGCGCAGGGCCATCGTGAGTGGGAGGAATCAGGGCCTCTTCCGTCGCACCAAATCAAGACCAACCGTGAGATTGGTCTAGTGTTTAATGTATTTTACTTATGATCGTTCAAGTTAGAGACTTACGCAGGTGAGTAACGTCTAGAATGTTAGATCTTTACTAGTCAGCTCAGATGAGGTTTTATGACTTGGGGGATTCATGAACTCTGCAATCTGATTTCACTGCCCAACACTCATATACATGATCATGAATAATTATGTTAATAAACAGATCTGATGTGTGGGTTTTGTAACTGGATCAAAGATGTATTTGTGTGTGTGTGTGTTCAGTCGCCCTTGGCTGTGCTCTCCCCCAGACCGTAACAATGAGAGTTTTGTCCAGAAGCATAGAAAAGGATGTTCACCTTTTCTCCTAATTCATAAAAAAAAGAAAAGCACTCGAGTGTCTGTTTCATCAGGAAGAAAAGACGTCTCCTGGGTAGACAGAAAAAGGTCAGATAAAAACCCCCTTTCTGGAGCCTCTCTCATTATGCCAACAGAATGAAAAGAGAGAGGGTGTTTTCCATGGTCTCTTTTGTGGGACGAACGACGCCTCTCAATTCATTTCCTCTGAGATTCGGACTCAGACTCAGATTGTCCGTGCTGATGTGTCTGGTCTCACGGACCCTCGGTAGAGTGAGAAAGTGAGGATGGCCTGTTCTCTCTCCATTAAGACACCCTAGAGATTCTCGCAGATGCAGGAAATGAAAGGAATAATGGACTTCTTTTTTTTCTTTTTTTTTGAAGGTGACAGCAAATTGGACACCTCTTGCCCCACTTTCAGCTCTCATACCTCCTCTAAGACACCCGGCTAAGCCAGACGGAAGAAGATAAATGTTGTGAAGAAGACCGTTATGTCACAGCCCTATTTCTCCTTAGTTTATAATGAGCTTATTCTGAATATATGTTTCTCTAGTGATCCTGTGATATTCAGGATCCTGTGCTGAAAGCGCCTCTTTAGTTAAAAATGACTAAAATGACTAAATGTAAATGTAAAGATCCTGTAAAGTAAATTCCATGTTTTGCTTCTAAGTACATTATATACGTGTGAAATGAGTTCCTGAAAGCATGTGCAAAGCGCTAAAAGTTTGTCACACTGAAATGTGGAGTTAAACTGAAGAACAGTTTCTCTTCCGTTTTCAGATCAGGTTTTAATGGGCGGAGCCAAAAAATGCCCTATCTACGTCATTTCGCCCCATCTACGTCAGATCACTGAATGGCTCCTCCTGCTGTACTGTTATTGTAGCCTACATCAGCTAGCTAGCTAGCTTCAGGATGTCTCCCACCAGCCGCAACTGCATCTTCCCTGGATGCAAGAACTCCAGCTGCGCTGCAACACTATTTAATTTCCCTATTGATGAGGAAAGGAAAAATAGGTGGATTGATTTTGTGAAGAGCCACGCTGATGGAAAGCTTCGGATAAACTCCAACAGCCTCTGCAGTGGATAAGAGAGTCTGCTAAATGACTAAATGCAGTGACCATTTCACAGCGGATAGTTCCAGAGACAGACGGGGTTCACGGACACGCGGCTTCTCTTGCAGCGCGGAGCCGTACCGAGCATCGCCCTCCCGGCCGTTCCTCCTCCGGTCGCACCTGGACCATACACCTCCGCCAGCAGTTCATCACTCAGTTCTGTGTGCTTGTTATAATTATACTAGATAACTTTTCCAGAGGTACTGTATCTCTGCTATGAGTTAGTGCAAACCGCTAAATTGATATTAGGCTACTCGGTGTAGAATGATGGTAATTTGGTGAAATGGTAGCTAATGTGTTAGAAGTAGCCTAGTTGGAGAGCTCACTGTCTGCTGTCTCTGGTGTCCATTTTTACTGTTACAGCTCAGGGGAACATTTCATTTATATGCATCTGTATGTTTCACTCATTGAACAAATAAATTCTAATTCTATACGGTTTTGTTCGGCTTGACATAGCGTCCATTATCTGGGTCGGAGGTAGGCACTATGCAGCGAGGGGCGGAGCTTCAGCTCCTTCAGGCGACACCCCCCCCCCCCCCCCCTCTCAAGCAGAGAAGACTGCAATTTTTTTCACGATTTCAAAGCCTAATTTAACATACTTGTCGGTGATATTTTTTCATTCGAATTTGGATGGGTAGTTAATAACACATTATTCTGTGGTGTGGCGAACTTAAAACTCGTTTCCAGGTCCACTTTACAGGATCTTTAACAGGGAGTCAGGTGGCTGAGCGGTTAAAGAATCGGGCTAGTAATCAGAATGTCGCTGGTTCGATTCCTGGCCGTGCCAAATGACGTTGTGTCCTTGGGCAAGGCACTTCACCCTACTTGCCTCGGGGGAATGTCCCTGTACTTACTGTAAGTCGCTCTGGATAAGAGCGTCTGCTAAATGACTAAATGTAACAATATCCCTGTGAATTTGACACATTTTACCAACCTCAGTCCTGGCTCAGTCAGCCTCCTCCAGCTTCCTCCAGCCTCCCCAGAGCCCACCTACATCTGACACCTGACCCCCCACACCACACACACACACACACATACAGTTCCAGCCCATTCCCCTAACCCCCTTGTTCCTCCCTGTTCCCTAACAAGGTACAGCAGGCCTGTCACCCAGCATCCGGAGAGCGACAGACAGGCAGGCAGAAAGACAGGCAGATAGACAGATAGGCAGACAGACAGACCGGCAGGCAGACAGGCATATAGACGGGCAGGGCAGACAGATAGGCAGACAGATAGATAGGCAGGCAGGCAGACAAACAGGTGGGGCCATGTTGCCTCCTTGCCTCAAGCCAGGTTCATTGGTATGCCAGGAGATGGGTCCCATCAGTGATGAGGAAACAGGGGTCAATCAAGGCAGGCATAGAAAATTCTAGTTCCCGCCTGTCAGATAATGAGGAAATTATTCTATTCATCATTGGGACTCCCAAAGCTTGGCACATGGAATCTCAGCATAAGAGGTATGCAGTGTTGGCTAATAGCCATATCTAATACAGACTAATGAGAGATCATCACAAGACTTTACAAGTGTATGTGTGTGTGTGTGTGTGTGTATGGTTTCACTAGTTAATCTAGGAATTGCATCAAGGGACACCCTAAAAATAACGGAGCAATGAAGATCTGGATATCTTCTCTGCACGTCTATGCTGGAGTGAAGTATGACAGGAAACAGTACTGTCTAACGTCCTTTCCTTTAACCCGAGTCATGACCACACATTTCTACACATTCAGCTCACCAATGTGCTTCTGCTAATTGGCACTTTGTCCTGCCCATCTTCCTCTCTTTCATTGGCTCTCCCTCTCTCTTTCTTTCTCTCCCTCTCTCTTTCGTTGTCTCTCCCTCTCCCTTTCCGACAGAGGAAAACCAAAAGGGATGTATCCTTCTTCACTCTGTCAAGGTTGTCTGACAATATGCCCCAGTTAGACCCCCCCTCTCCAGATTAATGAGAAAGAGGTTCTATTTTCCAGGAGAAAACACACACACACACACACCGACAGACATTCTCTTTTATTTCTCGTCATCATTGTGGGCATACACACACACACAAGCAAAGAGGTACACCTCACCAGGCCATGGCAAAAACAGGTATCTATTTATAGGAGGCGTTGGGTGTCTGATAACCCTGGGATAGCTGGCAGGATCCCCCAGGCTGGCAGACACACCACATTCCTGCTGTATTTACTACAACTGGTCAATAGCAGACACACATGCAGGCAACCACACGCACACACACACCGCCCCTCTCTCATCTCACTGGGGTTTCAACACATTTAGCTGGGGCTGGTCTCATTCTACTGGTGCTACCCACGATCCTCTGGGGTTTAACCCCAGGTTACAATCAAGACGCCAAGCTGAAAGAGAGAGAGCGAAAGAGAGTGGGAGAGAAAGAGAGAGAGAGAGAGAGAGAGAGAGGGAGAGAGAGAGGGAGAGAGAGAGGGAGAGATAGACAAAGAGAGAGGGAGAGAGAGGGAGAGAGAAGAAAGAAAGGGGGGGCAGAAAGTGGGAGAGGGAAAGAAAGGGAGAGAGAGAAAGAGTGGAAGAGGAAAAGAGAGAGAGGGAGGGAGAGAGGACCTGACAGAGGACCTGCTCTGTGTCTGACATGGTAGGACTGGTGCCCATGGGTTCTCTCTCAGCCAGCTGCCCTAAATATTTCACTCTGGGCTGGGTTTTAGTTCCCATCTTACAGGCACTCAAAGTCACCTTGACCAGCCAGGTATCACCAGGGAAAATTTGGTTATTTTAGCCTAGAAAGATCAATGCTGGTCATGCTTCATGCTGGAAGAAGACTGGTCTGATTTATGAGCACACACACACACACCTCATTTTCAACCACACTGATTTGTCCACTGATATCTATATGCCCTGGGATTAGATAGCCTATATAGTTGTTGTTCTTTTATTTGAGGTGACATTACTTGAAGGTTAAGTTTATGTAATGACCTCTAAGAACTCATTAACCCTCGTGCTGCCTTCGGGTCACATGACCCAAAGGTTCATAACGAACCATCGTTGTGTTTACCCAATTTTACCCAATACAAAAACAAATACAAATAATTTTCTTTTAACCATTCCAATGTGGGGGGGGTCTGAGACAGCCTGACAGTTAAAAGAAAATGCTTCACTTTGTTTTTGTATGAGGTAAATTTGTCGCAATACGACGGTGGGTCACAATGACTGATGGGTCAGAATGACCCGAAGATAACACAAGGGTTAAAATTAAAGTCATCCATCCGTAATATTTTTTTGGGAGATACGTTGAAAAATGTTTGTGCCATGCAAACAAAAATCGCATAGGCTCCCTTAAAAAGCCATGAAACATACAGTTTCATTGTCATATTAAATGTTAAACGGTGTTTGTTGAATGCATGTTTGGATCTTCACCGGATAGTGAAGTAAGTCGTTGGACTTGAGGACCAAGCGGGCGCTGAGCGTCTAGTCGGTGGGTCATATTTTAAGAGGAGATATGATCAAACTGCGAGCGATGACATTTTCGTCAATGACGCGTCACTAATTAGTTTCTAGTTTCCACCCCTCAGTCTTCTAAGTAACGTTGTCATCACTTTACCTTCTTTCTCTGAAATCTTGGTTATAGGCTTGGTTACCAGCTTGTTTTACGCTGAGCGTAAAACATGGAGCCTATAGCTGTCGAAGCAGAAAACCTGACATCGGGGACACTGGCTTCTCACCCGGTTTGCACAGCATGGGCGGAGGGCCCCGAGACTTCAGTTTTCCACCTTGCCAATATGTTACTTGTTTTGGGATTCATGGGCGGAAGTGGATTCTACGGGCTTCTCTACTTGTATAGTTTCTTGGCAGTTGGTTTCTTCTGTTCCTCGATTTGGGCATGGTCGGACCCGTGCACCACGGACACCTTTCTGTGGAGTTTTGTTCTTTTCGCAGCGTGCGTTGGTCAAGTGGTGCATGTTGCCTACCGGTTAAGGAAAGTTACTTTCGAGAAAGAGTTCCAAGACCTGTACAACTACAT
This sequence comes from Osmerus mordax, assembly GCF_038355195.1. Taxonomy (NCBI): domain Eukaryota; kingdom Metazoa; phylum Chordata; class Actinopteri; order Osmeriformes; family Osmeridae; genus Osmerus; species Osmerus mordax. The sequence goes on from NC_090055.1 coordinate 18,981,280, forward strand.
GTTCAAGAAACTAGGTGTATCCCTGGTCCACTTTGGGAAGATTGTCGTTTGTTGCGAAGGGGACATCCATACAATTGAAAAGGACCACTGCTTTGCCGTGGAGGGAAAGACGTCCATCGACAAGCTGTCTGTTCTCGTGTCCGGCAGGTGCCCTTAACTTTATCTTCCAGTTATTTATCATATATATATAAAAAAACGTATTTATCTCATCATAACTCTGTCCGTCTTATCCACAGAATTCGAGTGACTGTAAACGGGGAATTTTTACATTACATCTATCCTTTCCAGTTTCTCGACTCTCCAGAATGGGACTCACTCAGACCCTCAGAGGAAGGGATCTTCCAGGTGACCTACTGCCTTCAGCCTACATCAACCTCTTTATAAATACTGACATTTTGTCTTTAATCTCTAATGTTTTGAGTCAGTGTTAAGAAAAAGCTTTATGGCTTTTCTCTCCCCTCTTAATCTCAGGTAACGCTGCGCGCTGATAATCAGTGTAGGTATATTGCTTGGAGGCGGAAGAAGCTGTATCTGTTGTTTGCCAGACATCGCTACATAGCCAAGATCTTCGCTCTGGTTGTGCGGAACGATATCGCGGACAAGCTGTACTCCCTGAACGACAAGGCGTTCGACAGCGGCGGGATCCGGTTTGATCTCCGGTTACCCAGTTACTGTCACGTGCCGGGTCCAGAATTAGAACGAACAGCTGCATTCCTGCAAGTCGCAGAGCAGTGAAGACGGATGTAGCTGGCTGTCCCGTGACTATCAGCGAACTTGTTGAATGTTTTTAGTCTGTTGTATATTGTCAGTAGGCTCTTTTGATGGTTCATCACCCTTAGACGTTTTATCAATGTGATTATAATGTATTTAACTGACATTGTTGTGCAACATTTTATGGATTATGTTGGGCAGTGTCCGTTGTCTACGTGCGAGCGCGTTCATGTCAGTGTGTTCGCGAGAGATTTCAGAAACATTTCACCCAAACAGCACCTGTTCAGCCAAGGCCCATTGGCTGTATGTTTTTGTGCCTGAACATTGTAAATGGATTAAAGTTGATTGTGTTTTAACAAATCTAACACCTGTCACTTTTTCCTTTTGAAAATACACAGCCTAAGCCCTGCGCAGTTCAGGTAATTGTCCGTCATTTTTGCGCAGCGCTGACCGTGGTGCTGATTTGAGCTCGAGCAACTCATCAATATTTGACTTTTTTTTTTTCGCATCATGGAAACGTCATGGTTGACAAGAGTGCACTCACAAAACACCGCAGCTCCATAAATTACATTCATTTAAGACAGTCAGACCACACTTAGGCTTTTAGAAGAAGTTACATCTTTAGGCAATCATCGTTTGTAAAACAGGCATAGGCCTACATCCGGATTCCGTTCAATCGGTTGCATAAATGTTAGAAGATGAACTATGGCTTAGGCTCTCCGAGAGCAGCATAGGAAGACCGAAGACTGAAACGGTGTTTTAGGAAAACAGCGCGCTTATAGCCGCTGTTTTATCTCCCCCTGTCGGAGGACTCGGCTATTGCTGATGCGCAGCGACGGTGTTGACGACTGTCCGTTCGCCTCTTGCCCATTTTAGTCAATGTCTGTCAGCCCGCAGGAATGCGCGGCTCACACTGTGCAGCCCCCCAGCACGAGCGGACGCACGCACAGAGCTCCTCATTCTAACTTTACCATTGTTTTTCTTCTCGTTTCTTTTATAATTATCAACGAGCACATTGGATTTAGTCCTGTCAGATAGGTAAGTTTAACATAATTTTCTCTCCCGTTTGGCAAATGGTCAGAGAAGTTAGCCTTCAGTTTAAAAGACGTTGTAGCCGTTATAGTCGCCTTGACTACTGTGGATCCCAGCTTTGATTAACCAGCCCACCTAATTTCTTTCTCAAAATGTAGGCTACAGGCTAGGATATGACCTCATACGCTGTATTTGATGTTCACATTTTAAACCACGAAAGTAGAGCTATATCAGTTTTTCGTTTCTGTATCCCCGTTTCAAAGCGGAGTTAAGATCTCTCTCTCTCTCCCTTTCTCTCTCTCTCTCTCTCTCTCTCTCTCTCTCTCTCTCTCTCTCTCTCTCTCTCTCTCTCTCTCTCTCTGTCTGTCTTTCCTCAAGTGGCATTTCAGTAAAGGTCATCTTCGTGTTTGCATTTTGTTCATGCAGATAATCCCTGATTTAAGTCCCACAGAGATCAATGAGAATATATGTTTTAGATTTTATCCTATGATTTAGCTTGTGGCTTTGAATGTCTGATCTTGTTTAAGCCCCCTTCTCCAAAAGACAACATTACAACAAAGAACACAAGCTTCACTGAAGCAGAATAAATCCGAAATATGTCAGATATACAAACTAGTGAAGGTCAAACTCAACATAATTCAACATATTGACTGAATGACAACCAACTGCACAAGCCTACATCTGCTACAAAATACAAAAATATTCATTGGCAGACGTTTTTATCCAATGCAACCCACAGAGGGGGATTAAATATGCCACTTCTTCATTTGCAATCAGATGCTCTAAGTAAGTTTAACATAATTGAGCTTAACCAATGAATTTCAACCGATAATTAACACCAACTCCTCCCTGAACCCCACCCTCTCCTCAATCGGTGTGTAGGTAACCCTGCTTCAGGATGACGACACCCTCCACCATCTCCACCCTCCTCTTCACCTCCCTGGCCCCCCTTACCTCCCCAGGGGAGGGCCTGGGAGTGATGGAGGTCAACGTCACCTCCTGTGAGGAGTGGGAGAAGGCCCATCACTTGCTCTTCCACCTGGGGAACCTGTCTCTGCTGGTGGGGCTGGTCATCCCCACCACCCTGACCCTGCACATGATCCTGCTGCGCTTCCTGCTGATGACAGGTGGGTCTGGGCCGCCCCCTGCTGGTGGCGGACGGCCGTGCGGCGTTTGGGCAGAGTGGCTCTGGGGGAAAAATTTGTTGCTAGAGGGTTTATGACCAAATCTAACACGTGCATCTTTGTCTTGTCATCTTCATCTGTGATGGCAGTGTAAGCCCCTCAAAATTGTTTCTGCTTTTATCCAACGCGACGTACAGTTCAGGGGGGTAATTGGAACCTGCAACCTCTTGATTTGCAGTCAAGTGCTCTGTCAAATGCTCTACCCACTTAGCTATACCCTCCCCAAATGACCTACATTTGTTTCCAGTCTAGTTATAAACCTACATAAGGTTAACAAGGTTATTTACTTAGACAGCAACCCAAGCAGGGTTCCAGTACTGTACACAGTCGACCTGTGTTGCTTTGCCCCATTTCACTTCCTCTTCCTGTCCCTGGCAGGATGCTGTCTCTTCATCGCCTGGGCAACGCTGTACAGGTGCAACCTGGACGTGATGGTGTGGAACGTGGTGTTTCTGATCGTGAACTTCATGCACTTCTTCTACCTGCTGTACAAACGCAGACCAGTGAGTACCTCACCCGCACGGTCAGGCGGAGGCCTCACCGTGCAGGCGGAGGCCTCACCGTGCAGGCGGAGGCCTCACCGTGCAGGCGGAGGCCTCACCGTGCAGGCGGAGGCCTCACCGTGCAGGCGGAGGCCTCACCGTGCAGGCGGAGGCCTCACCGTGCAGGCGGAGGCCTCACCGTGCAGGCGGAGGCCTCACCGTGCAGGCGGAGGCCTCACCGTGCAGGCGGAGGCCTCACCGTGCAGGCGGAGGCCTCACCGTGCAGGCGGAGGCCTCACCACAGCGGCCCTGGTTCGAATCCAGCCTGGGCCCTTTGTTGCTTGTCTTTCTCTCTCTCCCTCTCTCTCTCTCTCTCTCTCTCTCTCTCTCTCTCTCTCTCTCTCTCTCTCTCTCTCTCTCTCTCTCTCTCTCTCTCTCTCTCTCCGTCTCTCTCTCTCTCTCTGTCTGTCTCTCTCTCTCTCTGTGTGTGTCTCTCTCTCTCTCTCTCTCTCTCTCTCTCTCTCTCTCTCTCTCTCTCTCTCTCTCTCTCTCTCTCTCTCTCTCTCTCTCTCTCTCTCTCTCTCTCTCTCCGTCTCTCTCTCTCTCTCTCTCTCTCTCTCTCTCTCTGTCTGTCTGTCTCTCTCTCTCTCTCTCTCTCTCTCTCTCTCTCTCTCTCTCTCTCTCGCCTTCCCTGTCACATTGATCCATTAAAGCATGAAAAATGCCCCCCAAATACATTTTTAAATCCCCCCATCCTACCTTCTTCATCAACTCAAACCTGTACCTGTTACAAATAGTTCTATGTGCGTGTTATGCAAGGTAACAGAATACTGTGCAACATATCCTAGAGTGCAGACAGGGGAAGCCTTCATAGTTGCAACCGTAAGCTTACTTAAACAGTCCCCTGCCTCACAATGGGATATTTAGGTCAGTTTTCCCACTCGCTCTTTCCCAGGGGCCACTCCTCGCTAGATGAGATGCAGGTCTTTGGGATGCAAGGAAAACACCAGGGGACCCTCTCATTGTGCGTGGGCCCTCCTCCGAGCAATAGAATGAGACCAATTCTCCATGATTGTATTTGCAGCACGCAACAGCACATTCACCATCTGGTTCCGTGGCTTCTCTCCTCCACTCTCACATATCCCACCGGCCCTAGCTCTCCTCAAAACCGTTACAAAACACTTTAGATCCAGGGCCTTGTAATAAGTGTTAGTTAACAGGTAACAAGGCCTTAGTAAGTTAGTAAGTCTCATCAACATATATTAATGTTAAAAAAAGCCTTGTTGCCTGTTAACTAGCGCTTATCTCATCTTACAATAACACTGACCCTAACCCTCACTAATATTATTAACACTTTTACTTATGAACACATATGAATGTTAATAAGCATCTTATAACAGCCTTATTAAGGCCTAGCTAAGACTTACGACAAGCCTGTTCCCATCCTGTGTATTTCCGGTCAGATCAAGATCGACCGGGAGTTGAGGTCGGTGTACAAGCGCATGTTCGAGCCCCTCCACGTGCGCGAGGCCTTGTTCCAGCGGCTCACCGGGCAGTTCTGCACCATCCGGACCCTGAAGAAGGGCCAGGTGTACGCGGCCGAGGACAAGACCTCCGTGGACGAACGCCTCAGCATCCTGCTCAAAGGAAAGTATGTCACAGACCCGCCCGAGCCAAAACCCTCACTGCTGAAGACTTTGTTAAAATATTTCGCTTTCAGGGTTTATTTTCTGCTGTCTTTCTATCTGACATCGTTTTAGGCGATCTCTCCTTTTGGATAAGAGTCTCTTCCCTCCTGTCATAAGGCTCCTTGTCCCTGGAAACAGATGTAGGCTCTGTGTTCTGATGGGAGCTGTTGGCTGTGGTCGTAAGCCTGTTTGGTTTGTGTTTGTGACAGAATGAAAGTATCCTACAGGGGCCATTTCCTCCACAACATCTACACTAACGCCTTCATCGACTCCCCGGAGTTCAGATCAACCCAAGTGAACAGAGGGGAAAAGTTCCAGGTAAGAAACGCAGGTCTTTAAAGTATAAATGTAGTGTGGAGAAGACAATGTCTTGATCAGGATCAACATTTTGTGATGATCCATAACGCTGTGTCATTTACATTTACATTTAGTCATTTAGCAGACGCTCTTATCCAGAGCGACTTACAGTAAGTACAGGGACATTCCCCCGAGGCAAGTAGGGTGAAGTGCCTTGCCCAAGGACACAACGTCAGTTGGCATGACCGGGAATCGAACTGGCAACCTTCGGATTACTAGCCCGACTCCCTCACCGCTCGGCCAACTGACTCCATTTACGACATTTCAAATGTAGTTTTTTTCCATCTTGGCGCAACAAACATGCAGTGCCGCACAAGTGGTGTATGGACCAGAGTTTGTCTGTTGTCTTGACGACCTGGGTCGGCTGAATGATTGACAGGTGACCATCATGGCGGAGGAGAACTGTAAGTTCCTGTGCTGGTCCAGGGAGAGACTCACCTACTTCCTGGAGTCTGACTCCTTCCTGAACGAGGTGTTCAAGTATCTCATAGGCAAAGACATCACCAACAAACTCTACTCTCTCAACGACCCAACACTCAGTGACAAGGTGGGTCTAGAACGGATGTCCAACACCCATGCTTCCCTCAACACAGTTGCCTTAGACATTTAATAGTGAGGATGATGAGGATGATGAGGATGGTGATGACGATGAATTTCTTAATGCTGATAGAAAGTTTCAATGGGATGCAAGGAATTATAATTATGATTAGGAGGAAGTCATTGATGACGATAAGAAAGTTGTTGAGGATGATGAGGATGATGATGATGATGATAGTAAAGGTGAGGATGATGATGAAAGTAATGGTGATGATAGCGATGATAATGAGGATGAGGACGATGATGATAATGATGATGAGGATGGTGATGTCGATGACGATTTTGATGATGATGTCGATGATGATTTTGATGAGGATGATGATTTTGATGATGAGGATGATGAGGATGATGTCGATGATGATTTTTATGATTTTGATGAGGATGATGAGGATGATGGTGATGGTGATGATGTCGATGATGATTTTTATGATTTTGATGAGGATGATGAGGATGATGGTGATGGTGATGATGATTTTGATGAGGATGATGGTGATGGTGATGATGTCGATGATGATTTTGATGAGGATGATGGTGATGGTGATGATGTCGATGATGATTTTGATGAGGATGATGGTGATGGTGATGATGTCGATGATGATTTTGATGAGGATGATGGTGATGGTGATGATGTCGATGATGATTTTGATGAGGATGATGGTGATGGTGATGATGTCGATGATGATTTTGATGAGGATGATGGTGATGGTGATGATGTCGATGATGATTTTGATGAGGATGATGGTGATGGTGATGATGTCGATGATGATTTTGATGAGGATGATGGTGATGGTGATGATGTCGATGATGATTTTGATGAGGATGATGAGGATGATGTCGATGATGATTTTGATGAGGATGATGGTGATGATGTTGATGATGATTTTGATGAGGATGATGGTGATGGGGATTTTGATGAGGATGATGGTGATGGTGATGATGTTGATGATGATTTTGATGAGGATGATGTCGATGATGATTTTGATGAGGGTGATGGTGATGGTGATGATGTTGATGATGATTTTGATGATGAGGATGAGGATGATGGTGATGATGTTGATGATGATTTTGATGAGGATGATGAGGATGATGGTGATGATGTTGATGATGATTTTGATGAGGATGATGTCGATGATGATTTTGATGAGGATGATGGTGATGATGTTGATGATGATTTTGATGATGAGGATGAGGATGATGGTGATGGTGATGATGTTGATGATGATTTTGATGAGGATGATGTCGATGGTCCCTCGCCAGGCGGTGAAGCAGATGGATCGTCAGCCCAGCCTGTGCTCTCAGCTGTCCATGACGCAGATGAGAAACAGCCTGGCCAGCACCAGCGACACGGACGACGTGCTCAACCAGATCCTGAGAGGCGGCTCTGCTGGGTCCTCGCTCCGTAAGTTTCTCCACCTCTCAACAAGCTGATTCTCTATATACCTCTCTCTCTCTCCCTCTCTCTCTGTCTCTGTGTGTCTGTCTGTCTCTCTCTCTTTCTCTCTCTCTGTTTGGTAGTGTTTGGTGTTTTGTGTGGGCTCTGTGCAGTCACAGGCTGTGTTGTAGGATGTAACATCATCTTTATTATGACCCTCCTCTTCCTCATCTACCCAGTATGTTAACCGTCACTAAAATCCTGCTGTTCTACACGTTACAGTAATGTCAAAATCAAATCACGTTTAACTAGCTAAATCAGTTTAGTTCCAACTGGGGTTGGAGTGCAAACCTAAAGTATGTTTGAGCTCTTCAGTAACAAGGATGGAATGCCTTGCCAACTGCCTGAATTGATTCGTCTTATTCTTCATTGTGTTTTATTCATCCAGCAGATGTTTTTGTCCAAAGCGACCTACAAATAGTAAATATAGTAACCTTAGCAGGAGCAGGGATTTAGATGTTGTTGTATCGTTTGTCTGATGTTGTTCCTCCTATCCCTCCTTCAGCTGTGACTCAGACCACCCTCTCAGACCACGCCATGCCCTGACGGGGGTGTAAGACCATCTCCTTTACCTTAACTCACGCAATACCCTCCCCAAACCCCCCCCCCCCCCCCCGAACCCCCCCATACCCCTCCATGAATTCACCTTCCCAATTCCGTTTTCCTTTCAAACTAAACAACCCTCAGTAATTCCCTCAAACCCGACCCCAGATTGTTTAACCCCCAAAATTCCTCCTCTTCTCCTTTGCCTGTTCTAAAAAAGATAGTGTTTCCATAGTAACCTGGCCTGTGATTTTACTGTAACATCGGAATGAGTTCGGAGTTGAAGGGTTTGTCTGTGCAGCCTTCACCTGGCTGTGCAGGAACATGCTGGAACATGCGCCTGACGCTAATCTGTCTCGGAAACCCCCCAAACCCTCTTGGGGCTTTTCCAGAAATCTAATGTTCAAGTCGTGTTCATGTCATGTTTAAGTAGATAGTCATGTTTCATGTTCTTCCGGCTAATTCCATCTCACAAAGTCTTCTCCAGCTGAGTATAAAAACTGTATGCACAACGTGTTAAATGTTGTTCGAACATATGTGTGAATTCATGTGGTTGTAGTAACATCGCACACTGTCGTATATCCTGTATATGGTAACTTACACAGGGACCACACTGTGCTGAGGGTCAGAGTGGAGGTTTGTGATGACAACCTCAGCCCACAAAACGTTCACAGCTCTGTTTACGTTCATCTAGCTTCTCCGATCTGATCGCAGCTTTCTCGACTCTTTCCAGAGAGATCTCCCGCCACCAAGGCCTCCGCGAAAATGAAACCCATCGAGGAGGACATGGAGGACGACGTCTTTGAGACGGATTGTTCCTCCAACTCCCGCTACATCCCCAGGACGGCCCCAGAGGAGGTGTAGCAGGCCTGTCCCTGTCTCCACCCTCACCTGGAACCCTGTCCCTCTCTCCACCCTCACCTGGAACCCTATCCCTGTCTCCACCCTCACCTGGAACCCTATCCCTCTCTCCATCCTCACCTGGAACCCTATCCCTGTCTCCACCCTCACTTGGAACCCTATCCCTCTCTCCACCTTCACCTGGAACCCTATCCCTGTCTCCACCCTCACCTGGAACCCTATCCCCTCTCCACCTTCACCTGGAACCCTATCCCCTCTCCACCCTCACCTGGAACCCTGTCTCCACCCTCACCTGGAACCCTGTCTCCACCCTCACCTGGAACCCTGTCCCTGTCTCCACCCTCACCTGGAACCCTGTCTCCACCCTCACCTGGAACCCTGTCCCTGTCTCCACCCTCACCTGGAACCCTGTCCCTGTCTACACCCTCACTTGGAACCCTATCTCTGTCTCCACCCTCACCTGGAACCCTGTCCCTGTCTCCACCCTGACCTGGGAACCATATCCCTGTCTCCACCTGCCTCACCCTGGAAGAGTCCCTCAACTCACCCTAATGAAGGACTTCACAAAAACGGACATCGATTTCTGGAAAACCTAATGGTTCCTTTAGACATCTCATCACATTTTTGATGTGGTCAACAGAAACAGCTTACTAAGATTGAATGGTTGTTCAAGTTTGACTAGTGTAAGTGTGTTTGCCTAAATATTCAATAAGTGATATAAAGTGTTTCACTGCTTAGACATTCTTAGTGTCACGCCCACATCTTTCCTGTTAATGTATTTTCTGTGGGATTAATCTTTTTTGGAGTTGTTGTATTTATTGTTTGGAACTGCTGCATTGTGTGTTTTATCTGCACTGAGTTATGAATGTTCTGCTGCTTCCCACTGCTACTGCAACAGGCACACTGGCTTGGGATCAGTTCTTATGTTATATTGATTACACGGAAGCAACACTTTGAAAATAAATTGTTTCTTTATGATTCCAAGACAACCTTTTTTGACATATTTATCTTAAATTAAATAAAAAATACCAGACGCTGGTAGGCCCACTACATTTAGAAATCGGTGCTCCGACGGAGAGTCGACCTGTGTGCTTGAATGTGTTGTGCAATAGCGTCACCTAGCGGCCACAATAATTACCCACCTTCTCAAACTACAGTACCCAGTCGGGAGCACACTGTCCGTGCGCGTCATAAAAACAGGAAGAAATGCAACCACCATACAAGGAATGCTGAATGAATCAGAGGGAGAGGAGAGGTGTGTGGGGTTCGGTGTCCAGTATTGAATAAATTCCGCATTCGGCAGCTCGATGGACGACACCCCCATTCGAAGCTTATACGTAGAGGACAAATAAGTGCTCTCGAGGTTTCAATCCTCGTTTCTTTCCGGTAGATTGTACACATATGATGGAACGGGCGATGGAGCAGCTAAACGTGCAGCTGAACAGGCTGACGCGCTCCCTTCGTCGTGCTAGGACCGTAGAACTCCCGGAAGGTAGGCAACCGTCAAAGGACTTAGATGGTCAGGCGATGAACAACACTGATCTCGATTTCCTGCGAACATTAATTTGACTCCCGTTGCCGTTAAGAACGGTATGGGTTTGGGACGTGAGTTGTTGATGCCGCGTGTCCAGTCAATAAAAAGGCGGACACCGCTGTCATCATAGAGGAAGAGACACTGGGAGAGCCTGGATAGACGGGAAACGAAACTGTATGGTTAGCTCATAGGCTAAAGTTACGAAACTGAGATGTCATGGAGTGTAATGGTGAACGATGTGACCGCGAAGCCACTGTGTGTTAAACACTGGGACGGAATGTTGTGGCCCGGATGCTTTTGTGTAAAACGGGAGGGGCTGCGTTGTGTAATGGGCAGCTTGACAAGGACCTCCTGTGATAACAGAGTTGTCAAGGAAGTGTTGTAGCCAGTCAAATATGTGTGCTAATGCCTTCCCTTCCTGTCGGTTTGTACCAGACAATGAGACCGCCGTGTACACACTTATGCCCATGGTGATGGCTGACCAACACAGGTATGTGGGGCACACCAACACTGTGTCCGGTAACTCCACACCCACCTCCAATCTCAAGCCCATCTCTACTTCCCTTCCAGATCAGTGTCAGAGCTCCTGCTGAATTCCAAGTTTGATGTGAACTACGCTTTTGGACGAGTGAAGAGGAGTCTGCTACATATTGCTGCCAAGTAAGAGGGTAGTTCCTGATTGGTCAGTTTTGAAGTAAACAACAACAGAACAACAGTTCCTAAACTCGAGGCTTTATTGTGTGTGTACGTGTTTGTGTACGTCTGTGTACGTGTGTGTGTGTGCTTGTGTGTGTGTGCTTGTGTGTGTGTCCGTGTGTGTAGCTGTGGATCAGTGGGGAGTGTCTTGTGCTGCTGCTGAAGAGAGGAGCTAGTCCTAACTACCAGGACATCTCAGGCTGCACGCCTCTCCACCTCGCCGCCAGGAACGGGTAGGCTATCTCTACTGTACCCCACTCTACTGTACTGCACCTGGCCCTACTGTACTCTACTCTACTGTATTGTACTGTACTCGATTCTACTGTACGCTACTCAGCTCTTCTCTACTGTACTCAGCTTTACTGCACTCTGCACTGTGGCGGTGAGGATGATGACAGTAGTAATGAAAATGATGATGATGATGGTGGTGGTGATGGGGCTGGGCGATATGGGTAAAAAATTATAGATATTTATATTTCCATTCGAAAACGATAATTAAGACGATAGACTACAGATCTGTAGTAGTAGCAAAATAAGTCTCTTCCTCAACTTTTTCCCTAAATTCGGCATAAAGTTTAGGCAGCGCGGTGTGAGAGAAATGTTTGCTGCCAAGGAGCACGTACCTGGGGTCAAGTAACTTAAGCTTTTTAAAATCTTGCATTTTATCATTTAGGGAGTCAGGTGGCTGAGAGGTTAGGGAATCGGGCTAGTAATCTGAAGGTTGCCAGTTCGATTCCCGGCCGTGTCAAATGACGTTGTGTCCTTGGGCAAGGCACTTCACCCTACTTGCCTCGAGGGAATGTCCCTGTACTTACTGTAAGTCGCTCTGGATAAGAGCGTCTGCTAAATGACTAAATGTAAATGTATCAATACCTTGGCGTAAACTCACACGTTCTGCATGTTCCAACGAGTTATATTGCTTCAGGTGGTAAAAAAGGTTTGTCGTATTACCAGACTTATAGCCACCTGTTTGTTTACTACACAATTTGCAACGAACATTGCTCTACTCTTTGTCGGATTTCAAAAAGCCAAACCACTTCCAAATAACTGAAGACAAATCCTTTTTATCAATCCTTTCTTCATTGGAAGTTGCTCCCTCGCCATGGCTATCGCTGTCACTGTTTTCGCAATAAGACTAATTTTCCGCGGTTAACATTAGCTACTCCACTTGAGGTGCTCAGTGTATTTTAGTGAGCGTGAGGATACCATTTCTCCGCAACTTCCCTGCTGCATCACAGAAATTAAATGGACTGCTGTTCCTAATTATTCTCTATCGACATTATCGATATTATTGAAAATGAATTAATCTTACGATATCTTTATTGAGGGAAGTCATTACTTCCATAAATCCATTAAAAAAAAATATCACCCAGCCCTAGGTGGTGGTGATGATGAGGATGATGATGGTGGTGGTGGTGATGACAGTAGTAATAATGATGAGGATGATGATGGTGGTGGTGATGATGACAGTGGTAATAATGATGAGGATGATGATGGTGGTGGTGATGATGACAGTAGTAATAATGATGAGGATGATGATGGTGGTGGTGGTGATGACAGTAGTAATAATGATGAGGATGATGATGGTGGTGGTGGTGATGACAGTAGTAATAATGATGAGGATGAATGATGGTGGTGGTGGTGATGACAGTAGTAATAATGATGAGATGATGATGGTGGTGGTGATGATGACACAGTGGTAATAATGATGAGGATGATGATGGTGGTGGTGATGATGACAGTAGTAATAATGATGAGGATGAGGATGATGGTGATGATGAGGATTATGGTGGTGGTGTGTGGTGATGGTGATGATGATGATGGTGGTGATGATGATGAGGGTGATGATGGTGGGTGATGATGATGAGGGTGATGGTGATGATGATGCTGATGGTGATGATGATGAGGATGATGGTTGTGGTGATGATGAGGATGATGATGGTGA
>NC_090055.1:18996841-18999884 GCF_038355195.1 Osmerus mordax
TCTTTGTTCGCCGTGTTAATGTAAGACATTAACAGTACACTCATGTAAACTCATGCACGCACACACAAACACACACACGCTGATGAGCTGGGGTGAAGAATGACAGGTTCTCCTCAGATCTCTTCATCTTGATTAGACTGGATGGTATGTTTGTCAGTTCACATTAGAGCGCAGCGCCTCAACAGCAGTTAAATTACAGTCATTAGTTCGGGCCTGGAATGAAACTCTGGTTGACGTCTTTTTACTGTCTCAACTTCATCAGAGAACATCAGATTTACTATTCCGAGATAATATTCTAACTGTTTTTGGTGATTCCAGTTAACTGTCCCAAAAATGTAACACACAATCACCCCCCCTCAGCATGTGGTTCATTTATCCTCCTCTGTTGCTTATAACAATAATAATAATAATAATAATAATAACTTATTCATTTAGCATTCATCCAAAGCAACTCATCAGGGGGAATTTGAACCAGCATCCTCTTGATCTGGAGTCAAATGCTCTTCCCATTAAGCTATACCCACTGAATTATACCCATCATCATACTGTGTTCCACCCCCTTCTAGAAGATGTCAGTTCAGGTTGTGTCCCCGCGTTAGTAAGCCTTGGTTTGATTGGCCGGTTTGTTTCCGCCCTGCACAGCCACGGCCAGAGAGACACAGCTCAGATTCTCCTCTCCAGAGGAGCCAAGTATCTTCCTGACAAGAATGGAGTCACTCCCCTGGACCTCTGTGTGCAGGTGAGCCCCCCCCCCCCCCCACACACACACACACACACACACACTCACTCACTCACTCACTCACTCACCCTCTCACACACACAAACACACTGCTGATCTTTCAAAAACATTTGTTTTCTTTAATTTGTTTTAATCAAGTACACTCTGTCTACCATTCCCGTGTGTGTGTTCAGGGTGGGTATGGAGAGACGTGTGAGATTCTGATCCAGCACCATGGCCGCCTGTTCCAGACCCTCATTCAGATGACGCAGAATGATGACATCAAAGAGAACATGGTACAGCCCCCTCTGTGTCATCAATGTTTCCACTGCCGTTTGTGTGACATGTGACATGCTCTGCTATTTTTACTGTGTGTGTGTGTGTTTGGGTGCACGTATGTGTGTGTTTGTGCATGTGTGTGTGTGTGTGCAGCTCAGGCAGGTTCTAGAACATGTGTCCCAGCAGAGTGACAGTCACTACCAGAGGATTCTGACCAGCTGGCGGAGGTGGCCACTACTAACGGGCACAAGCTGCTCAGGTACGACCCCTCTCCCAGACCAGTTACCCCCTCTCACAGGCCAGTTACCCCTCTCCCAGACCAGTTACCCCTCACACAGGCCAGTTACCCCTCACACAGACCAGTTACCCCCTCACACAGGCCAGTTACCCCTCACACAGACCAGTTACCCCTCTCCCAGACCAGTTACCCCTCACACAGACCAGTTACCCCCTCACACAGGCCAGTTACCCCTCACACAGGCCAGTTACCCCTCTCCCAGACCAGTTACCCCTCACACAGGCCAGTTACCCCTCACACAGGCCAGTTACCCCCTCTCCCAGACCAGTTACCCCCTCTCCCAGACCAGTTACCCCCCTCTCCCAGACCAGTTACCCCTCTCCCAGACCAGTTACCCCTCACACAGGCCAGTTACCCCCTCACACAGGCCAGTTACCCCTCTCCCAGACCAGTTACCCCCTCTCCCAGACCAGTTACCCCTCTCCCAGACCAGTTACCCCTCACACAGGCAGTTACCCCTCTCACAGACCAGTTACCCCTCTCCCAGGCCAGTTACCCCTCACACAGACCAGTTACCCCTCTCCCAGGCCAGTTACCCCTCTCACAGACCAGTTACCCCTCTCACAGACCAGTTACCCCTCACACAGGCCAGTTACCCCTCACACAGGCCAGTTACCCCTCTCCCAGACCAGTTACCCCTCTCCCAGGCCAGTTACCCCTCTCCCAGACCAGTTACCCCTCTCCCAGACCAGTTACCCCTCACACAGGCCAGTTACCCCTCTCACAGACCAGTTACCCCTCACACAGGCCAGTTACCCCTCTCCCAGACCAGTTACCCCTCTCCCCAGGCCAGTTACCCCTCACACAGACCAGTTACCCCTCTCCCAGGCCAGTTACCCCTCTCACAGACCAGTTACCCCTCTCACAGACCAGTTACCCCTCACACAGGCCAGTTACCCCTCACACCGACCAGTTACCCCTCACACAGACCAGTTACCCCCTCTCACAGACCAGTTACCCCCTCTCACAGACCAGTTACCCCTCTCACAGACAGACAGGTAGACCAGTTACCCCTCTCTCACAGACAGACAGGCAGGCCAGTTACCGCTCTCTCACAGACAGACAGGCAGACCACAGAACAAAACCAACCCCCCCCCCCTCCCCCCCCAGTCTCTCCAGCAGCTATGAAGCCCAGATGAAGAGCCTGCTGAAGATCGTCAGGATCTTCTGTCACGTCTTCCGCCTGGGCCCCTCCTCCCCCAACAACGGCAACGACATGGGCTACAATGGCAACAAGACGGCCCGCAGCCTGGTGTTCAAGGTCAGCCTGGGGTCAGGGGTCAGGGGTCAGCCCTGGGGTCAGAAGTCAGCCTGATGTCAGGGGTCAGGAATCAGCCTGGGGTCAGTGGTCAGCCTGGTGTTCAAGGTCAGTCAGAGGTCAGTTGGGTGTCAGGAATCAGCCTGGGGTCAGCCTGGGGTCAGGGGTCAGCCTGGGGTCAGGGGTCAGGGGTCAGCCTGGGGTCAGGGGTCAGTCAGGGGTCAGCCTGGGGTCAGGGGTCTGCCTGGTGTTCAAGGTTAGCCAGGGGTCAGAGGTCATCCGGGGTCACCAGGTGGGAGAGAGGGAGAGAGAGACATAGTGGAAGGGAGGAGAGAAGGTAAGATTGAAGGAGATGAACACAGGGAGAGACGGAGAGTAGAAATGAACAGAGGAGAGGAGATGGAACAGGAGCAGAGAAAGGATGTGGAAAGGGAGGGAGAGAAAAAGGAAAAATATTCAAGTGACAGAGGGAGGGTTAGGATGTAGTGAA